>NC_065529.1:40706908-40707043 GCF_006386435.1 Epinephelus moara | reverse complement strand
AGTCTCCCCTTTTCATATATGGCAGAATATGTCAACTTCCAACTTGCTATGCTGAGATACATGTAAAAATGTAAGAATTTAGTAACACAGATTTGTTTTTTTCATTGATATAAAAATTAATATAAAATACAGGCA
>NC_065529.1:40687035-40705030 GCF_006386435.1 Epinephelus moara | reverse complement strand
AGGTGCCACATTTAATATTTAGATTTAACTATTTAATATATTTCTAAGTTAACAAATATTGCTGTAAATGTGGTAAAAGGTGACGTTAAAAAATTCACAACACTTTTTTAAACATTGTTTGAAGCTAAATGTGGCAAAATGTTGATGTTATTTTCAGCGTGAGCCACATTACAAACGGCACCCCATACAATGAAACTTTAGAATATTAAATTTAAGTAAACTTGGATGAAGTGGAAAATGTATCTTTCCCTGAAAAGCACGCTTAAAAATAAATAATTAAATTGTTATCATTATTATTCAATCTCAAATGTAAAACACACCATGTTCTATGTTTGTGTTCTATAATCATTATAAAAAAGCTAAAAAGATGGTTCACCCTGTAAAAGTATATTACTAAAGATGACTGTGTGAACTGCTGTTACTAAATGATACCAAATACATGTCAAAAAAGAAAAGAAAAGAAAAGAAAAGAAAATTGATAAAACAAAGCAGATTCAAAGTTGTCAGACTTTTGAGTATGTCGTCGATGGACACTGTGAATCAATAAAGCAATTCACAGAGGAAATTGAGGAGCAGCTCACAGCTGCTCAAGATTAAAACAAATTGCAGATGGTAGTTATACAGCAGCAAACATCTTGAAAAATAAAACATAGGTACTAAATCTTTTACAAATCATATGTTGTGTCTTGGTGATTTTTGTAGCATCATTTTAAAGTCCCAGTCTCACATAAATCTTCTGGCACATGTATCTTTCAATTGAGAACAGAGCAGAAATAGTTTATTGATTTATTGTATACTAACTGTATACAGCAGTATGTGGGGAAGTGGGACACAGACTAAGACCAGAGCGAATCGAGACCCCACCAGGCAACAAACAGTTTATTGTTCTCTCCAAATGTGAAGAGAACACGAGAGCTTCTCCTCACAGACGGCCAGAGATAAGTATGACATATTGAGTACATAGTGCCTTGAATGTGTATACATGTGAGAAATGTGTATACTACATTAGCGAGAATTTCTGAGTATGAGATGTGAGCTTACTGGACAAACTCAGCTGCCACACAATGTGTTCTGTCTCGTCAGAGTGCGTAACGGGGGAGATTTTGAGCCAGGCAAAAAGCTGTTCATATGTTATTTTTTAAAGTTTTAATATATTTCAGACACTAATTATTTAGACTCCCAATACGTGGTCAGTTTATCCAAAAAATCCAGCTGTTTTGGAAGTTTTTTGCCACGTTTTCAGTGATGTGAGAATCGCTGTCCTGCTGTCAGTCATGTTAAAGCCATGTTGGTTGAGTGTACCTCAGTGTGAACAGTCTCTTGGTCATGGCACATTTAATGCTTCATGTAATAGGCAGTATGAAATACATGCAGACTGAGTATGTAAGTCAAAGTCAAGGTATCCTCATACAACAGTTTGTACGATATCTAACGAATTAGCAACCTACAAAACGTGTTGTCACATTACCTGCTCAACGTAAAGTTATGTACTTACTGTAAAGATGCGTATGTGAGATTTAGTAAGGCTACATAGGTTAGATTTAGAAAAATAAACATGGTTGGGCACCGTCACATTACGTACTTAAAATTCTGTTACACACTTAAGATTAGGCTATGTACTTAACCAACGTTACATACCTCATGTAAACTTATGTAGGTTAGGCTTAGAAAAGAAATGTCATTGGCCGTTTTCACATCACATACTTAACTTAAAGTTACTTAATGTAAAGTTACATTGGTTAGGTTTAGACAAGTTAAGTTATGAAGGTTAGATATAGAAAAAGAAACATGGTTGGGCATTGTCACGCGACATACTTAAGATTAAGATACATACTTAACATAAAGTTACGTACTTAATGTTAAAATGCGTAGGTGACATTTAGTAAAGTTACATAGATTAGGTTTAGAAAAAGATACATGGTTAAGTACCTAACATAAAGTTAATGTAAAGTTGCATAGGTAAGGTTAGACAACTTAAGTTACAAAGGTTAGGTTTAGAAAAAGAAACATCGTTGAGCATCATCACGGTACGTACTTAAATTTCAGTTAATTTTCTTAACATGCAAGGTTACGTACTCACCTTCAAGTTACATACGTAATAAAAGGTTACAAAGGTTAGGTTAAGGCAAGTTAAGTTATGAAGGTTAGGTTTAGAAAAAGAAACATGGCCAGTTGTTGTCTTAAATTCAAGTTACGTATTAACATAAAGTTACATACTTAATGCAAGGCTACCTACTTACCATAAAGTTACGTACGCAATATGAAGTTACATAGGTTTAGGCAAGTAAAGTTACAAAGGTTAGGTTTAGAAAAAGAAACATCGTTGAGCATCATCACGGTACGTACTTAAATTTCAGTTAATTTTCTTAACATGCAAGGTTAGGTACTTACCGTGAAGTTACGTACGTAATATAAAGTTATGTAGGTTAGGTTTAGGCAAGTTAAGTTATGAAGGTTAGGTTTAGAAAAAAAAACATGGTTGGGTGTTGTCACATTAGGTAAATTTAAGTGACATACTTAATGGTTAGGATTAAAAAAAGAAACTTTTGCTTTGCTTTTGCTTTGCTTTTGCTTTTGTGCGTCAATAACACGGATGTCCACTGACATAGTGCAGGTATTTGTAGACTTTGGTTGATGGCAGCTGCGTCAACAACTGCCATGAAAGGTGCCTTTGTGCATCTGTGGTATTTGAAGAGTTCGGAATGAGAACAAGCTGCACAACCAGGTCGTCAGGAAGATTGAGCTCACCTGGTCAGACTGCTTGCTCCACTACTTCACCTGGCTTCAACCTTTTTAATTTGGTTGTTTAGTTTGTCCTGTAGTTAGCTAAAACAATAATTCATAAGTCATGTGGTGCCCCCTCTTGTCCCTTCTTGAGCTTGTTTGTGACAGTTCAGTAATTTAAAAGCAAGATAGCAGGAGTTTTTCTAGTTGACTGAGAGAAAGAGCCACAAAGCTGTGTTGCATTTTGGTCTAATGAGGCTTCTGCTGTTAGGAAAATTGGTTATCTCTGGCTCCTCTGTAGTGGGTTTCTCGGTCTCACTGCTGAACATTGGTCCAAAAATGTTGCTCTTTGAAATGTGATTTCAGTTTTTTAGTTTTTGAATATGTTTTCAATTGCTTAAGGGAAGATTTTCCCCGTCTTAATAACAGCCCTGAAACTCACTGTAATTGTTTATCATGCTATCTGACCTTCAGTGTGCTGAGTAGAGACTTTACATAGTTTGTGGGGTTCCAACAAGAAAAAAAAAAATTCCAGAAGAAACACATCGAGGATTTCTGTGTGATACTGTAATTGAGTGTCACATGTCGGTGCATTCGCTGGAATGTTCCTTATGCTAAACCGCCCTCACCGTCGCTCCCATGTGTTGCAGTCACGTGAGCGTTCTGGCAATTGGCACCGGTTAATTTTCCACTTTTCCCTCTCTAATGCTCCTGGCTTGACATGCTGGCAGGCAGCACAACAGTTTGTTGCCATCCACAGAACATCACAAACCGAGACGCTGCACCCCGGCCTTCCCCCCGGGGACCTGACTTGATTGCAATTTTCTATCAGGGATGGAAAAGTCTTGTGGGTTTTGTGTTGGTGGCAACTGTTGGAAAGACTGCAGAGACTTGGCACACAAATATCACATTATAAAAAAAAAAAGAAGGTGGGAGGCCAAGATGCAACACAAGCCACCAGTGTTATTTACTTTAATAGTGTTTTCCTCTCTGCTGGAAAACACATGGCAGTTATCAGTGTACAATGGGAGATTAGCAGCATATTTACAGTACAGTCCCATGATAATTTATCACGCAAGCTTTCTGTCACACACTGAACTCTTAGTTTCTCTTGTGCGTGCCAAAAGCACGGCGATGTAAGCCAGTCCAAGGTATTTAATCACTCAAAACTCTTTACATGTGACCTGAGCTTCATCTGAGAGCCGCTCTGTGCTGCAGAAGGAGCCGACTGATGAATTGGAGACTGGATCATTCAGAAAAGCTGAGTGGAACACTGATGACATCTAGTGGCAAAGAGATGTCACCGCCTATTAGGACGTCAGTGATTGAAGTCAGGGAGGAGTCAGAATCAAAAGGATAACCGAGGGGAAATTGTGATTTGTTACAGTCGCTCCAGTGTAAGAAAAGAGAATTATAAGATGAATAACAGTATGAAATAGAAGTATGTAAATATAAAATAAAATAGAAATGAAAATGTGCATTAAAATAAAATAAAAGAATGACAGCAATGTCTGCTAAGGCACACAGGGGAGAAGTTTTCCTTGTAGGCTTTCTTCCAGAAATCTATTAATTATAACCCAAACTACAACTTTTTTCCAAACTGTAACCAAGAGATCACTTTCTGATAGAAAGCCCTTGAGGAAAATTTCTCCCAACTGCTGCTTGGTCCCAAACACTTGGACCTGAAACTGAAACAGCTACATGGAGTTCACCTATTTTTGTTTCATTATTTGCACCTACTGTGACATATTTAAATGTCTTCCATGAAAATTATCATATTGTTCACTTATGGATCTGACTTGAAACAATATGTAATGAAGAGCCCTTGAATGTCACAGTCCTGCTCTGCACCCAGAGGCCTTTAGAGTTTTGCTTTAGGACTATTTGACTTAGATGTCTTAGTCATCTGCTTTCACATCAGGGAGATTTTGTTGTCTAGGTTTTGGGTTTTCAGTTTGTTGTGTTTCCTTCCCTTTCCACTTTTTCTAGAAGGCTAGAAATGGGGAAACCGGTAATCGGGTTCTGTCTAAAGCATAGACTATATAAATTAACAGATGTAGCTACCGTGATGTCAACCATTGGTTTGTGTACTCCCGTTCTGAAGCCTCAAATTCGCCATCTTGTTTTTTGGAGCCAGAAGTGACCATATTTGGGCAAGAGGCTGGCGCTGTGGAGAAGACGAGGACACTATCTGCAGACAGCCTGTCACTCCAACACATTCTCACTCCGACCTTGTCTCATATTAACGTTTGGTCATGGACTTTCCACGTCCAGATATGATGCACAAGGTACCCTGGGTGTGTTGGTTGTTGATGTTCTGGGACGCTGTGTCAAGTTCTGCCTGTTACATGCATTGTCTTCTTTCAAAATATACTTCTGTTTTCACAGGAAATACATACAGTCTCTTTCAAAAAAAAGGCACTACGTTGGTACAACACCATGACTTCACTGTTTTTTCCCCTTCAACAACAAAAACACATGGTTGGGTTTAGGAAAAAGAACAGGGTTTGGCTTTAGAATCTTACGGGATGTGAACACCGCTCTCTCGGGTGAAGGTCTGTGTTTGTTGGACTGCCCCTAAACTATAATGGCAACCGGTCGCATATCAGGCAGACGCCAAAGGATGCCTTTAGTCGTTGGAAATTTGACTTTGGCTTCTTTCAAAAATCAAAGGTACAGACAGAGACACAATACAGCATTAAAAACTTTTACAATATATATATGTATATATATATATAGATATAGATATATATATATAACAATTGTATATATATGATTCAAAAGTGCAAACAGGCAGGTAGGAGAAATAAATGATACAATAGTAAAGAGAGCACATCTCATAAAACAGTAGTGTTCCCTGATACAGTCATTCTGTGTTCACTGTCTGTATGGCATAGATACAGAATGAACTTCTTATATTGTTCTGACTGGTTTTTGGGACCCTAAATCGAAGCCCAGATGGGAGCAGCTCAAACTGTGAGTGTAATCTACGTGAGGTATCGGCTGTTATATGTTTGGCCTTCCTGCGTACAGCATTGTCAAATACATTGCTGAGTTGTTTCTATGACTTGCCAATGACCCTCTCTACAATGTTGACAATCTTGGAGAACTTGTTTTTGCTCTTTGTTGCTGAACCATGCTTTAATGTTAAATGATAAAATGCTTTTAACCAGGCTTCCGTATGCTACTTCAAGTATGTGCTGGCTAACACTGAAGCTCTTCAGCTTCCTGATTAAAAACAGGCGCTGATTGGCTTTGCTGAATATGCTCTCTGAGTTTCCATTAAAAGTTAATGTCTGTGTTTTTCTGCTCCTGTGATTGTCTGCCCTGCTCTGATATGTTCCACCTGTTCCTCATCAGCACCGTTGTCTCCTGTTCCTCGTTACCGCCTTCACCCCCCCCCAGGTGTCTATGCTGCATTCATGTGTTCCTCGGATGGTCGTGCTTTTGACTTAGGTGCTCACGAGTTTTGGAAGAAGAAGGAGAAGATACACTTTTTAATCCCAGAGAGGAAATTCAATTTTTTTCCCCTCAGTTGTCATATACACACAGAAATACACACACACGCACAACCAGGACCTCCACATGCATTAAATGGAGACATATCAGAGCGAGGGGGTTTCCTTGGACAGGCACCCCAAGCAGTTGGGGTTGGGTGCCTTGCTCAGGGGCGTCTCAACGGTGCCCAGGAGGTGAGCTGGCACCTCTCCAGCTACCAGTCCAGGCTTCATGCTTGGTCCAGCGGTGCGTTGGCAGGACCATCATACAGATCGAGTCATGCACCGGAAAGCAGTGGAACTACTGTGCTTTCATAGATAGACAATAAACAAGTAAACAAATAGTAACCTAACACTAGATATATCCTGCTAGGTAGCAGACATGGCCACAGCAAAGAAGAATAAAGTGAAGAGCAAGGTCAGTTGCTTTCAGGAGCAGTGGAAAGTTAAATACTTTTTCACTTAAAGATTAAACAGTTACAGTTCTGTTATTTGTAAGTGAATTTTAATAACCCATATGATGCAAGTAGCAGCTGGCCCCCAGGTATTTCTACATTATGTAATCGGGCGCTCGTTAAAAAAAAGTTTGGATAACCCTGCCATAAACTCCTAAAATATTGTTAACGGGCTAAATGCTTATACATAACTTGTCTGACTAATCTAGGTCACGCTACATCACTGGTTTACAACCTGGGGGTCCTAACTACCACTAGAGGTCGCCAAAGCTTCACAGGGGGTTGCAAGGGTTGTACAGAATCTTTGTAAGAAATACAAAATAGGTGTTTGCCTCAGCATTTTGTTCATTTCTGTAAAGAAAACTAAACAAAAAAAGGTAATTTATCAAAGTTTAGCAAAAGGGCAGAGTGAAGACAAGCTATATTTTGCCCCCCCCCCCCTTTTGTCTGCGATGTTTCTGCATATATTGTGTCAACTTAGCAACTGAATTTTCCCAATTTAGATCTCATTTTTCGGATTATTCTGACACCACATAAATGTAGAATAGCTTTGTGTTTCCCTCTTTGTCTGTGCCAGTTTGTCTTTTCTGTTCCAGAAGTGTTCCAGCTGTAAGTCCTCATGTTTTCCCACTGTTATCACACCATTGTTCAGTTTCTTGACTCCTGATATTTTTGCCCGCTTTTTGGACTGCTTATTTGTGCACTAAACCCTGCCTTAAAGTAAAAACATTTTACTTTTTATACTCAGATGTGTGTTTGTCATGCTGTTGGGTGTTTTTTCTTCCTGCTGGAACCAGTGTGTCTTGATTCTGATAAAGGAGAGAGCCCCTGGGTCTTAAGGCTGCTGCGCTGTCATCAGTGTTTCAATTATGTGTCTCTGGACGGCTTTTTAATGTCAGCTCTCGTTACACTAATCAACATTCATGTCTGTCAAAACATGTCAGTCATCTGTCTTGGGTTCATCTTGTTTGACAATAATCTGATGATGACCTCAGCCTCACTGACATGAAGAAGATAAATATATGAAAGTAATGGCACTAAATGAGCTCTGAAAAGGTCAGCCGAAAAAAATAACTGAGTATCTTATTTATAATTTTAAACCATTACAATAGTCTTTAAATAACTATTTAAAACCCAGAAACATCAAGCATGATGATATTGAGCTTAAAGGTTCCGTGTGTCAGATTGAGTGGCATTGAACCTTGAGGTTGCACAACTGAAACTCGTCCTGTGTGTCAGAGGGGTCGGAGAACTACGGTGGCCGACATGAAGATGTGAAAACGTGAATGGCCATGTCTAGAGCCAGTGTTTGGTTTGTCCATTCTGGGCTACTGCAAACAACATGGCAGACTTCATGGAAGAGGACTTGCTCCAGAGACTGTTGACAAACTGAGCCAGCGTACTTTAGATTCATTTCCTGTATGTGTGTCTTATGGGTTTTGCCACTGCCCCGCCCCTTTAGACGACTAGCAGCAGACCTGACAGCATTCATTCCAATGAGAAAAGTTAACGTGAGTACAGTTTATTACGGTTTCCTTCGCCCCATACTCACTAAAGTTAATACTGGACCCATTTTTCACAAGACCCAACCCTTCTCCACATTCTGACACTGAAATGACATTTTTCCAGACACGTAAATCAGAAGAAAATTAACTTTGTTCGAGACCCATCTCTTTGTTTTAGCTTCATACTCTCACGAGATCTGACAACAACTGACATCTTACACTCGTTGATATCAGACATTTAGCTGGCGGATAAAAATGAGCAGCAAAATATAGAACAAATAAATACGGCGTATAGTGTTGTATTGTTTTGAATCTAATTTCATCCATCCACAAGACGTTTACTACACTTCCAAACGAGGTGGGGGAATGCGGTAGAGAGACAACCACGCCTACTTAGGAGACTGGAAGCGTACACCATTTCATACCAATGGTGCAGCTTGCACTGGGCCATAGTGTCTTTGCTTGCTCCATATGTAGATATAAACAGCTCATTTTAGGGTAACGAAAACACAACAATTCTTATTTCCAGGTGCTTATAAACTAATGAAAACATAGTTATGAATATTATATGTAACTTCTGCTAATACATCCCCCTAAATTCTACACACTGGACCTTTAAACCTTTTCATCTGTTCTCATAATGGGAGTAAAAAAAAAAATTCATAATGCTTATTTCAAGACACAAAGTGCTTCTAGAAAATAAATAAATAAATATAACACTTTAAGGAGTAGTTCAACAGTTTGGGAATGCATTTCCTTTCTTGTAAACAAAATCTGCCAACCAGCTGTAAATAGATACAACCTGTTAATTTGTGAGCTTTAGAAATGCTGTAAGGTGCCTTTAGTGATCTTTGGACACATCCATGTCAGCTGTTTTCCATTGTTTCCAGTCTTTGTGCTAAGCTAAGCTAACTGTCCATTACAACTACATATTAAGGCTACTTTACGGACATAAGAGTATTCATCTTTAACCCAGCAAGAAATCAGATATGCCCCAAAATGTTGAATAAAAACAGTAAATGAGAAATCAAATGTAACATCTGAATATTAAAGGTCTCATCTGGGAATTTTAATGTAATGGCTTTTTTTTTTTTTTTTGGTCACTTTCAGCTCGTCATCAAAATAAACTTTTCCTTAGGCAAGCTGCTGTGCCTGCAGGTCTGGACATATACTGGACATTTTCTAAAGACTTCCAGCCTTGTGGAAATCTCAACTGAGAACTAAAGGTGCAGAAACATAATGAGGACATTCAGCTACATAAGAGTGAAGGATAAAATGAACAATTACATTCAGTATTTAAATTAGATTCAGTGTAAAGAAACTTTTTGAAACTGTGCCAGAGATATTACTTTTCCTTTCACCAGTTCAAGGTGAGACTGTGAATCTGAATGTATTCACTTCACACAAAACCTCAGATGGCATTAATCTGTCTTTTGAGTTCACAGAGACGAGACATTGACGGTCGGGCACAAAGAGAACCCAAGTCAATCAGTTTGCGCAAAGCATGAGCAATTTCAAATAGATTAATCCTCCCTGGGTCTGACATTTGCTTTGAAGGTTATCAAAGTTAACCACAGGGACCGTATCATTAAAGCTTCCTCACCTCAATCATCTTTTCAAACCTTTTAGGACAGGAAATTAAAATAAATCCAGAGATATCAGACCACACTGTGATCTAGAATTCTGTTTTACATGAAAATACATTGTGTTATAGAAGCTGGTCCACCCAGCAGGAGTAACATTTGATTGTAATTAGACATTTAAATCTGTGATCGCAGGATACCACACAGAAAAAGTTGTAGTTCGCACATTGTCCACTAGAGACCAGTATATCCTCTGCAGAAATGTGTTCCCCATCACTAATATTCTTCAGCCTTCACTCTGTGTGAAGCTGCACAGCCATACAATGAGCTTAACACACTTCCAGCAAAGGTTGAAGACGAGGAGTTGACCCTGCGCTATAGGCTACAGATCACAGTGTAAAAGTGAACCACCACATCACTGCTGATCGCCACAGAACACAATGAATATAAAGCTGGTACTCAGCAGATAATCAAGCAGCTATGTGTCATCACAGTGTGTGCAGATGTTTGGCTTTCACCCATGCTGTCAGCCACTGGACCTTCGCCGCTGGACAGGTGGGGAGCTTCGGGGGAAACAGGGCAACGTTCATCTGCACACACTGTGATGACACACAGCTGGTTGAATATCAGCAAAGTTTCCCTGCTTCCCTTCACTGGTTCCTGTACAGCAGGGTCGGCCATTTTTTCACTGTTATAATCATTAAAAAGCGAAAGCGGCATGTGTATACATTCAGTAGGCTATATCTTCAGTAGCTAGCTGTCATGATCCTGGGTTTTTGTTTATGTTGTGTTATCTTGTGGACTTTGTTTTCTGTTTCCTGTTTGTGTTCCTTGTTTCATGTTATTCATTCATGTTTAATCTGCTTCCTGTTTTATTTTGTAGATTCTCTCCTCATGTGTCATGTCTGGTTTTACTTCCTGTCTGTGTATTCCCGCCTGTTTTCTGTCACACCTGTTAGTCATTAGTCCTTCCCTGTTCCAAGAGTCTACCCTTCACACCTGTTCTGTATTAGTCTTGTTTGCTCCACCCTAGTGTTCCCTTCCACACCCTTGTTGTTAGCAAATCCTCATTGTCCATGTCCACCAACTCCAGCTGTGTCTTATTCTTGTGATTAGTTTTTTGTGTACATATATATACAGTGGTGTGAAAAAGTGTTTGCCCCCTTCCTGATTTCTTACTTTTTTGCATGTNTTAAATTTGTTTGATGATCTGAAACATTTAGGTGTGGAAAACATGCAAAAAAGTAAGAAATCAGGAAGGGGGCAAACACTTTTTCACACCACTGTATATATATATATATATATATACCTGTGTGTTTCATTTGGACTTTCAGTTACCTGCTTGATCTGGATGGTTTTTATCAGCTGCATTAATGCTTGCCTTTTGTTAAAACCTCAAGCTGCCTGTTACCCTGCATTTGGGTCCTCCCTGCACTGATTTATGACACTCGCTAGCAAGCTAACCCTACAGTGGTCAGGGTTTGATTTTGGTTTCGGAATAGGAAAGAAACATACTAACCTCTCCAGGTAACGAGACGAGTATCATTAATACACAACGTGCCACAGGTACAACATTTAGCTCCAAATCCACAAAACCAGCCTGAACATGGAGGAAGTGTAAAACTGTGCTCGAGACCCTTGTCAGAGCTGGCCGGTGCTTAGCTATGAATGGCTTGTCTGCATTCGAGGGACGGGACTTAGCGAAGGGTCAGTTGGCATCTGAAGTTTCCCTGGGCGTAATATTAAAATTGTGTTGTATATAAAACACAACAAATTCAGTGAAAGTGATGTTATAAATCAGAAATGTTCAGATGCCATTGATTTAGACCAATGGTAATGTAAAAATGAATTTGTACACCAACTGACAACTAAATTTACCATAAACTATCAAATGCCAAATACATCGTTAATCATTAAAGGAAGAAACAAACAACATTCAGTCCCTGTAGGAAGTCGCCTACAACACAGTAATTTATCTAGTAAACATGATGTGTAAAAGTGCACAAGAGTAAAATCAGCAATAGGGATTGGGAATCGCGGAACAACTGGGACAGCACCACCAACTTGGGAGGATAAGCATCTGTAGCTACGGTAGCTGCTGATCTTATCATCTGTCATCTGACAATTGTTCATAATCACTAATGTAGGCTTTAACCAGTTTGAACACGAATCCGAATCGAAAGAAGTGCATGCCAAATTTTCATCCTATCATCACCAATACAATAGCAAACCTTAGACAAGTGATGTGGCGTTGATGTTATACCAATGAGTGGCATGTCAGAACTCATTATGGCCTAACATGCACATACCATCTGGAAATGAGCCATCTGCTTGTAAGCAATGGAGTAAGGAAGGTACTGCATTTATACTCCGAACCACACGTACAGCTCAAAAGGTCTTTTAACCTCTGAGGACCTGAGAGCCTTTTTCCTCCTTTTTCTTTCATCTACACATTGCTGTTAAATGTTAAGGAACCACATGGGGTAAAGGTCTTGATTCACATCCAGTTATTTACTGGATCTTAGATTTCCCCTTCAGAGGACTGGTGTCAAGGATTTATGCCAATCTAGCAGATGCATGCATAGGAGAACTCCCAATAGTTAAGAAATTGGGAGAGAATTTAACTCCTGTGGAAAACACTATTGATTGGTATGCAGTTTGGAATGATATTTTTTAAATGTTCAAGGAAGCCAATCCACCATATGATCCATGCCAACATTTGCTGTGGAACATACTGGACTCCTTAGAGGAAGTATATCACCAAAGCCATTCCTAACCCTACTGCTCTTTCTGCCAGCCAGAACACATCGGCACCCTCTTACTTATGGTCTGGGAATGTAAAGCAGTACATGAATTTAAGGTTAAAACAACCTCAGTAATATCTGACAATGTTTGGACATCTATTTTCTCTAGACCCAATTGACCCTTTGCTAAGCTCAGCTCCTAACTAACTGCACTCCCTGAAGAAATATAGTCATATTTTTTGAGAAATGAAAAAGCGATTTCAGAGAGAATCAGACTGAGGGTCTACAATATGCGTTTGAAGGATATATCCAGGATACTGAACTCACCCACCAGCAATACAAAGATAGTTTGTAGCTAAAATCCCACTTTCGGCAACAGATCACAGTGTAAAAGTGAACCACCACATCACTGGCGATCGAGACAGAACATCGCAATGTGTGCAGATCAACGGTCTTTCTGGTTTCGGTAGAGCAGGGTAGGTCTTTATTCACTGTTACACAGAATGTTGAATTAGCAACATTTTATCAGGACATAGCTAATGTAATGGCTAGATTGGTTAGCACAAAAAAGTACATCCCAAATACAAACATATGTCAGCTACTAAAACTGATAATGCTTCAACAAACATTTACAGAGTGTTTAAAAGGTTCCTGTCATATTTGCTTGCTCACAGATGAGACAAAATGGCAGATGAACTGCTATAGAGTGCCCCAAAAGTGACCCTACAACCTGGAAATTAGTTAGCATTTTCCCACTCTGGGTTCTCTCATCTCAAAATCAATGGGTTCTTTGAATGGGTTTTTGGATAGATTGCTGAAAAGCGGTCTGTGGTTAGCACAAGCTTAAAAGACTTTCACGTTTTGCTCATGAATTTTGAAACTTTTACGTATCTTAAAAAGGTGATTGCTAACAAGTGGCTAAATGACACCAAACTTCATCATGCTGAACACAACTTTACAGCCTTATTGGGTTGACGACATTAAGTCATGCGACCACAGTGTAGTATGTATATAGCCTAATGTTAGCTTTTTACCTCTGTCGATTGCATTTAGGGTTCAAAAATCATTTAAATGATGCTCATTTGTGAAGATTAACTATAAGTTAAAGCACGGCTTGTGCCGCATTTTCCTGATCAAACCCGACCCGAATCCGGGACAGCTATAATCAAACCAGGCCCAAACCCGACAGACTGTCTGATTTTTAAGTCCAAACTTGACCCGAGCCCGATGCAGTTTGTTACCTGACATAGTTATTGTTATCATGGTTACAGCTTGTCTGTTTACCATGATCACACATGGACAGTGTGTAAATGACCATCAAAAGGCTGCTGTTACGCATGGTCAAACATGCCGCACGCACAGCAGCTCGGTTGGAGCAGAGCCTGTGTTGCATTCAGGCGTTGTCACATAAAGAGCAAATTCCAGGACTTGAATATGCCATAGCACTACACAGCAGCATGTCAAGTGGACCGAACCCAAACCGAGCCCAAGCAAAATTACTGATTTGTTATCCGAACCTGGCCTGACACTTAGGGGTCCGACAGGTCCCGTCGGGCTCAGGTCAGGTAAACAGTCGTTTCCCTCAGAGCTTATTTTCCGTAACAATCCAAAATCCAGTGGAGAAATCCCATAGGCTTTTCGATGAGAGAACCAGGGTAATGCTAGTACCTTCTGCGTCTGCCTATAGAAAAACGTCATCCCTGGGGCACTTTATAGAACTGTGATGGCAGTGGTCATTACCAGCAACAGAATCTTCAACTGAAAACAATGCTGTGTCTCAAATCACATACTTCCGCTAGTACACTTCCATGTAGTATATTGTGTGAACGATGTACTCATTGTTTGTTTGACAGGGTAGTGTTGTCTCAAACCAAACACGGCCGTTTGCACTCACCTGAAATGACGACCGCAAATTAGCTAGTTAGCAAACTAGCATTAGCATTCGTGTTATCGTTCACAGTACCAAATCATTACAGACTGCTAAATTAACCCAACAAACATACTGCTGGCTTATACCTGACAACAGTATAGTGGTGCTTAGTACAAAAAACACATGTATTTGTACAACACAGCGACGTTCACGGTCGAACAGTCCTCGGCTGCCATTTCCAGTTTGAAAAGTGGTCCCTCCCCTTCCGCTACGTAGCCAAGATGGTGCCCACTGAGGGGGAGAAGTGTCCATAGTTCCACACTCAACTTCTTGACCGTTTTGAGTGCACCATCCGGGTACTCATAGTGCACTGCATTTTTCCATACTTCTCAGTGTGAACGCACTTATGCACTCAAAATATTAAGTGTAAGAACAGAAGTACGTGATTTGAGACACAGCACAACTGTAACAGAACCATAGACTGTACAGTATATAAAGACAGTGAAGCATATCAGCCAATGTACCAGCTGTAGGCCTACAGATGTTGACTTTAGCTAGCAAGAAACATTAGCGACTGTTTGACTGGCAGTCTAAGTGTGTGTGTGTGTGCGTGTGTGTGTGTGTGTGTGTGTGTGGCAGCACAGCTTCTAACTGATCTCACAACTCACCAGAAACTCCAGTTATTGCTGTAATACCCCTCCAATTTCTCTTCTTCTTGAATACACTTTAACACAGATAACAACCAAGATCATTTTGACTGTGGATAAAAGGTAATCAATATTTGTCTGCTCACAGAATGATTGATGTAACAACGACAGTTAAACTTCTAGGGGTTGCCACTGGCAACAGGATATTTAATTAACTTAGGCCTACTGGTAAACCAACTGCCAGGTGCAGGACAGTTATAACCTTTGATTTTGTTATTATACAGTAAATGTTTCATGTCACATGTACAGTAGGTCTTTATACTGTTATTTGTGAGAGCTGAATAACTGTCACCTCATTCACAAAATGTCCATGCCATAATTTATCCTACACTTATTTAAGTGCCAGAAATTACTTTAGTTTTGCAAAAACAGCACATATTTTATAGTTATTGATGCGGTACCAAACCTTTTAACCAAAAGACTTTGTATTTAATTACTCTTATCTATATCTTTCTTTCTCTCCCAGTGGTTCTCACTCTCTCTGAAATCCTAATGATATTTGTGAATGATAGGTTACCACACGACTCATGCCCCACTATAATTTACTGTTTAATAAAAAGAATGCACTCATTTCAGGAAGAAATTTGATTTTCAGGGACTATCTTTTTGTTCTTCATCAGTTATAAAAGAGCTGAATAAATTATCTTTATATGTCCAGCTCTTCGTGTACACCACTACGGAGGTCAAATAAAGTATAAAGCATTTTTTATTAATGCACATATCTCTGATTGTTGATGGAAAACAAAAGATCGGATTTTCCATTTATGGTGGCATTAGTGTGTTAATGCTAAAGTCTGAGGATTACTGATGTCGACTGCAGTGATGATGGAAAGAGGGGATGGTAATCATACATTATATATATGTAACATTTAATGAATATAGAATTAATTAAATAGAGTAGAGATCAGAGGTGGACGTGATGTTTTTGCAAAAAAAAAATGGGGACAAGGGAAATGGATTACAGGACAGTATTTGATTTTAAAGGGTTGAATTTATGGTACACATTGTGTCATACTTTTATAATAGATAATAGAATATGTACTTTTGCAGCTGCTTTAAATGAATATAAATATCAAAGATATTACTTAGGTTTTTGAGCACTTCAACTATTAAGTGGTGCCTGCTGTTTTATTATATTTGAATATACCTCACCATATATCCTTGAGTTCTTTGTCTTTGTTCAAGGCATCTGATGTGATCAATCCCTATGTAACAACATATCTATCCTCCAGATTAAGTATTAATATGACAAGGGGATTACCACTCATATTACATACAGCAGTGATTTGTGTGCAGTCAAAGCCCCAGTGACCGCAGCAGCTTGCAATTAACCTGCATCTCTTTGCAATAAGCCATGTGCGCTAAAATGAGTTGCCTATATGATGTGTTCACTTACCATTCCTGCTATCAGTGCCCAAGAGAACTTCATTATGTCCTAAATAAACAAATCAAACATGTCTCCCTCTTTTCTTGGAAAAAGAAAAAGCCCTAATAGCACGTTAGTCATCCACGTTGTCACAGACAACAAGCCAGTCGGAGCACTTATCTGTGTTCATCAGTTTCTATTAAAATGCATGTGACCAACAAGTGGATGTTTTCCATGTTCCTGTTCAACATGAAATGAGAACATTGCAGATAATTAGACGAGACGTCATCTGAAATCTCATTCGAGTCGCATTCGGGGGAGAGAGTTCTAGTTTGAGCCTCCTCAGCTTCTGCCAATTTTTTTTGGTGTGTGTGTCTGTTCCAAGAAACGGCTCCAAAATCACAAGGCAAATGAATATGCCTCTTAAGTGTATGTGCCAGGAGGTTCAAAGAAACCAAAACAACACTCTCAGAAAGGGCTGGATGAGCTGGTTAGGTGATCAGTCTGCAAAATGTCACTAACATGATTGAGCCACGCAAGTTGTTTTGTTTTGTTATTTTCGGTATCGTTACACATTGTTATTTTATTCAAGAAATCATGTTCTCTGAATGCTGGAAAATAAATTACAATCATATTTAGAATAACTAACAAACTGTCCATTTACAAATTACTTTTACAATTAGTTACAAAGCAGCCAACAGCAGAACCATACGGCGTAGTTTTACAGCTAGCTGGCTAACCTTTAGGTTATGGTTAGCTCCTTGGCTGCCCCGCTAGCTGTAACTTAGCTACACTGCATCTGGCCTTGGCTTTTTCAAAGCTGATAAATTAGCCTAATTTGCTGTTTGCTAGCTAGCAATTAGTGCGTGTTAGAAAGCAAGCCAATGTTAGCTAACATTAGCTAGCTAAACCCCATGTCGTTTCCTCTGGGAATTTTTTCACCACTAGGGGCACTGAAATGAGGATATAGGGTGTTGAATTAGAAAGCTTTAGTGTTTATCAGGCCACGATTGAGACAAGAATTAGCTAGTGCACCTCGCTCAGAGATTACTCCCCCCCTCAAGAGAGCAGCTCTGGACACGGACATTCAGTCAGCGGCTGTAACGACACATTCTCATCCCAAGTTGTCACATGTTGCTGCTTTGTCAGTGGCCTTTCATGTCTATGTATTATGTACCCTTCTGTGTCTACTGTTGAGGTTTTGGGATACTGCTATCAATCCAACAAAAGCACATGGTTAAGTTTAGGCAACAAAAACACGTGGTTAAGTTTAGGCAACAAAAGCCTGTGGTTAAGTTTAGGCAACAAAAGCCTGTGGTTAGGTTTAGGCAACAAAAGCACATGGTTAGGTTTAGGCAACAAACGCACGTGGTTAGATTTGAGCAACAAAAGCATGTGGTTAGGCTTAGGCAACAAAAGCATGTGGTTAAGTTTGGGCAACAAAAGCACGTGGTTAGGTTTGAGCAACAAAAGCATGTGGTTAGGTTTGGACAACAAAAGCACGTGGTTAGGTTTGAGCAACAAAAGCATGTGGTTAGGTTTAG
>NC_065529.1:40662057-40686670 GCF_006386435.1 Epinephelus moara | reverse complement strand
TTTAGGCAACAAAAGCACATGGTTAAATTTAGGAAACAAAAGCACGTGGTTAGGTTTAGGCAACAAAAGCATGTGGTTAAGTTTGGGCAACAAAAGCACGTGGTTAGGTTTAGGCAACAAAAGCACTTGGTTAAATTTAGGCAACAAAAGCACGTGGTTAGGTTTGGGAAACAAAAGCACCTGGTTAGGTTTAGGCAACAAAAGCATATGGTTAGGTTTAGGCAACAAAAGCACTTGGTTAAATTTAGGCAACAAAAGCACGTGGTTAGGTTTGGGCAACAAAAGCACGTGGTTAGGTTTGGGCAACAAAAGCACCTGGTTAGGTTTAGGCAACAAAAGCATATGGTTAGGTTTAGGCAACAAAAGCACGTGGTTAAATTTAGGCAACAAAAGCACGTGGTTAAATTTAGGCAACAAAAGCACGTGGTTAGGTTTAGGCAACAAAAGCACGTGTTTAGGTTTGAGCAACAAAAGTACATGGTTAGGTTTGAGTAACAAAAGTACGTGGTTAGGTTTGAGCAACAAAAGTACATGGTTAGGTTTGAGCAACAAAAGTACATGGTTAGGTTTGAGTAACAAAAGTACGTGGTTAGGTTTAGGCAACAAAAGCATGTGGTTAGGTTTGAGCAACAAAAGTACATGGTTAGGCTCGACAAGCAGGAAACACTGGTCTCTCAGGTAAAAGTACGGGATTAGTTGGGTCCCTCCATCACCCATCCCACCCGCCCTATAGGGAATTTCCTGCTCCTTATATTACATGTTCGTGTTTCAACCTGACACTGCCCAGCCATGTATTACACAGCTGCAACATTTTCTTTCTGGCCACGTTATAAGCTGACGCCACCTGTCTGCTTATCATACTGCCTGTAATGCAGTTAATTCAGCGAGTGCAAACCTCAGCTGTAAGCCATAATCCGTCTCTGCAAAATGTATTAAAAGGACACACAACCTGTGGATACTGTGTTGTGGTTGGTGCCAATTATTTGTTGATTTTAGAGGACTGTATTTCTTGGCTAATGTAGCTAACATCACTGTAAGCGCCATTTATCAGTGATAAGTTGATTTTATAGTTAGATGGTATGACTTCATTACAAAGAGAAATATGTTTTAGTGTAATATTGAAGAGGTTACCTTGTTCCTGTATATTTTGACCTCTTTGAATCTTTATATCGGTCCTGTGCAACTACCCTATGTGACAAATGAACATGAAGTGAAGCCTTTATTGTGAAATGTTCAGTTTGAGAAAATAAACGAGGACGGTGAAGCAACGTGGTTGTTTTACCGTTCGTTCGTTCATTCGTTGGCATTGCTACCAAGCCAACTCAACATGTAAGGCAGTCTTCTGTTGTCGTTAAGATGTGTTTTTTATAGAAGTGAATTGAGACAAAGATGAAAACTATGCAGACTAAAGACAGCCACTACAGTTACTGCTGCACTCTCAATCCCTGTATCTGAGGTAAGGAGAGATGTGACACATTGTTGGGAGAAGGTTGCCGTGAGGGCTTTCGGCCAGAGGGATTTCTTGGCTCATTACACCCTATGGATTTTCTAAAAAAAATTTGGCTAGCATCCTTTTCTTAGGAGTCAGTCCACAGCCAGTTATAGGCAACTGAGAAAGTCAGAAAAGGTCTTAGTTTTGAAGTTATGTCACAATCCGCTCAATCATTGGCAATAAAAAAATATTAATACATGTAAAAAAAATTGCTTACAGTACATTTAATGTTTGCTCCAGACATCCTTCTGTTCTCTACTACTACCCAAGATGTCAATTTTTGAACACTGATATTTTTTAAAGGATCGTACATTATGATTACACACACACACACACACAGGCCTGAAATACACACACATACCCAAACAGGATCTATACTCATGCATTAATGGAGAGATGTCATGGAAGGTTTGATGCCTTGCTCAGGAGGTGAACTGGCACCTATGCAGCTACTAGTCCTCACTCCGTACTTGGTCCATACAGGGACTTGAACCTGCAACCCTCCAGCCAAAGATGTAATCTCTATAAAACCAACAATTCAGACCCATAACCTTATTAATGGGTTAGCTCAGGAAATAACACCAGTCGGCTGTTGAGCAAACTTGTCCTCATAAAACCACAAGCCATGCAGAGGAAAAAAGATAATAAAAATAACCCCCGCACGCGCAGCACAGAGTGAGAGGGCACCCATTTTTGTGCCATGGCAGATGTGGCCATTGGCTGTGATGGTTAATCCAGAATGCTGGGTTTGATACAAGCAGGATTTAGCCATAACCATGATACTAACATCTGTCGGCGTCCCGCTCCAAGCTCTCAAACCCAGACGGAACAAAAGCAGGAATATTTTTGTCTCAGTGTTTTGATAGAAGAGGAGGGAGAGAAGCAGTCAGTAGATTCAGAACCTGAGGTAAGTGTACAAAGAATTAATCAATGCACTGTAGGATGTTTTGTGGCCTAGAAAAGAGGCGCTTCATTCATTGCAGCTTATGTAACGTGTTTTTCCACTGGCCTTGATTCTAGACGCTTTGTGCATGTGGCGCATCAATTCATTCACAAATGTTTTTGCCTTTCTTATAAACTGAGAAACATTTGCATTTGGATTCTGAATACATCACAGGTGAGCTGTTTGCATCTTTCATATCATAACTGTGGTTTATTGGAGCCTTTTGTCATGAATGCACCTCACTGAATAGAGCAGCAAATTAATTTTAGCTGGGTGAAAAATGACTTATACTGAATTGCAACAACTTATTCTTTGCTTTGTTCATCACTACATGGCTCATTTTAATGAGAAAGACATATTTTTTTTATCTTAATGGCTATTTTCTTGAAAAAAGCCACTTTTTGTTTTGGTTTTTTGACTGACTGCAGGTCTTTCAGGGATACAGGCCAGTTAGATCACTTGTTTGGACATTTGCTTTATTATGGTCTCATCATGTCTACATCTGATTTCTGAGTATCTCTCTTGTGACCAGCAGCACTGAGGTTAGTGAACACTTTAGTCAGTTGAGCTTTTCAACCGCATAATCAAACCCAGAAAGGTGTAAGAGGGAATGTTGTGCTGTGATGTTCTGTTTACCCTTCAAACTCTTGAAAGCTTTTAGACAGAAACATGGATCAAGGTACTTCATTTGTCCAATTTATCTTTTACCTTTTACACCTACAAGTATTTACTACAGAATTACACAGTTAAAAGACAAGCTGCCTTCTTGAGTGGCATAAATAATGTAAGAGTGAGAGTGCCAGTGGACATTATTATTGTAGACTGACACAACAGCAAAGTAAATGAAGATAAAGTAGAGGCTTTTTACCCTTGCTATGTCCCGTCTCTCAAACACAGACGGGCCAATCATAGCTTAGCATTGTGGCTGTGATCCATATGCTGTCTCAATTCAGGGGCTGCAGCCTTCGAAGGCTGATTGCGTCACATTGGCGCGACCAAGGCTGTCTCATCTCGAAGGCTCCTTCAAATGCAACCGAGAAATGCAGCCTTCTTTCCCAGAATTTGGAGGATGCAACGGATGAAAGGATTTTAACAATCTCTGGGTCCATGATTCAGGGCTAACTAAGTAAGCTGGTTGCTAGGTAACAGGATTGCCAATGGGTTGGGGCAGAACTACTGGTGATGTAACCAGGAAATCCTCCGCAGACCAGACTGTCTCATTTCGGAGAACGTTCAGTTTGGCTGATGCGGTCTTCAAAGGATGTGGCCGATGTAGACCATGAAGGTCGCGTCCTTCAAAGGCTGTAACCCCTGAATTGAGACACAGCTGTTGACTCTAATGCAATGATTTCAGATTTTCTTCATTTTCAATTTGGAGCTAAATGTTGTGCCTGGGGCACGTCGTGTATTAATGATACTCGTTACCTGGAGAGGTTGGAAAAAGATATATGTTTCTTCCCTGTTCCAAAACCAAAATCAAACCCTGAAAAGTGTAGGGTTAGCTAGCTAGCTACTGAAGATATAGCCTACTGAATGTATACACATGCTGCTTTTGCTTTTTAATGATTATAACAGTGAAACAAAGACCGACCCTGCTGTACAGGAAGCAGGGAAACTTTACTGATATTCAACCAGCTGTGTGTCATCACAGTGTGCGCAGATGAACAGTGTTTGGCTCCCCCCACAGCTCCCCACCTGTCTTGCAGCAGAGGTCTGGGTACAGGGGGAAGCCAAACACCGTTCATCTGCACATATGCATTTCATTTTTGTGAAATTGACTGTTAGTCTTGTTTTAAAGTTTTCGCTCTTTTCCAACAACATTTCCCTTTTAGCAGACTCTAAAAGCCTCTGGCCTCCGTGCAGGTGGTTACAACAAACAATCTGTATAACTCATAACCCGCTTGGACTTCACATTAAATTGATTAATGTCCCAGAACCATGCCCCCTACAGTACACTTTATGTATGAAAGACTTCAATATAACATATAAATGAGTGTCTGGAAATACCATTTTTAGCCACAGGACCATCACCTCCAACAACAAGCTAATAACCCTTCTGGAAAGATGCAGTCTGGTCAGCATTCAGAAGCTGCTCTGTAAGCAGTGGCTATTTGGCTCATTAGCCCTGGCACACTGAGTTAGAACTGAAATGCCAGGTCAGGTTTTAGCTCAGTGCTGAATATCTGATGGAATTTTAATTGGTTTGGAGGTGTTGAAATATACAGCAGACAGTACAGCTTTCCCTCCTTTTGCATATTTGGATTAAAGATATAAACTTGTATGATCTGTTGTGCTAATTTAGTTGGAGGAGCTGAACTTAGTGTCACATTAATATTTTTCCTATTTTTAAGTATGAACATTAGAAATAAGCAAAGGAAACATTCAGTAGTCAGGGAGATTATGATGCAGTAGGTGTAGCTGTCTTTCACAATGGTTCGTTCATCAACAGATGCCTGAATTTCTATAACTTTGCCTCTGAATCTAGAAACTGAACATATTGTTTGATTTATTGTCTTTTTATGAACAGACACTAATGATTTGCTGATTCTCTGCTTTTTGAACAAAGGAAGAAAATCCCAGACTGTCAAATTAATTAAGTTCAGTGCTTTAGTGTTCTTTTTTGTTTTCCTTTTTTTGTTGTTGCTGCACTGTGAAACATCGTGGTGGAAATGAGGTAAATCAATGTATCAGTAAGATATATACAAGGCAGAATTTTCCAAAAGAACAATGTATGAACTAATACAGAAGTAATCCCTCTCAATCATCACCCACTAGAAGTGTGTGGTGGTGTATTTTTCTGCAGAGACTCTTCTCTCTGTCTGTATTTTCTTACTTTCTTCTTATTTTCTGTGTTCTGGACATTTATGGTCGTGTACCCCCACAGTTCTCAGGTGAGCTCTGGACTTTATAAAAAGATAGCGACCAGCTGCAGACCTTAAGCAGCAGGAGGTGAGAGACGCGTCTCTGGAAATATTCAAATATAGCAAGGCGAAAAGTCAGACGAGACTGAATCTGGTGTTTGCTTTAACTTTCGAGTGTGTTCACCAACAGTATCTGACAATCCTGCATTATATCTTTAATGTTTGATTTCAAGCCAAATCAAGTTCAAGTTGTCTTTTTTTTAAAGATATTTTTGGGTGCTTTTTGTCTTATTTGATAAGAAAGATATAGCATGAAAGAGGGAGAGAGATGGGGTGATGACATGCAGCACAGGGTTAGATTGCAACCCCAAATGGTGATACTGACATATGTAACTGGTGGACTCTCATGTTGTCTGCGTTGTGTTGATATGAAGAGGCCCAGACTGTGGATATCTTTGGAGGTGATCTCCGTTTATTCCTGACAACTGACAGCAAGAGGTTAAAACAAAACCCCCCGTCAATTACGACCATATAAACCCAAGCCCCTCTCCCATGGAGTACAAGAGGCCAGTCTCACTCCAAAGTCGTCAAAATCCATCGCTTGGGCAGTGGCTTGCGGCGTCAGACGGTGTTAAAAAAAACGTAGTTTTAGTTTAATGGCAATCGGAAAAATAAGGCGGCAAAAGTCCGAGTAGGATGGGCAGGAAGGTTGGTGGATGGGTCCAACAAACGTGTTTGCGTCCTGCAAGATTAATAAGCCAAACCCTGTTCTTTTTTCCTAAACCCAACCACGTGTGTTAGTTGTGGGAGGAAAAAAAACGTCAATCCGCATTGTTGTACTGATGTAGTGCCTTTATTTTGAAAGAGAAAGAAGACAATGCATGTAACAGGCAGAACTTGACATGATGTCACAGAACGTCAACAACCAACGCACACAGGGTACCTTTCACGACATATCTGGACGTGGAAAGTCCATGACCAAATGTCGATATGTGACGAGGTTGGAGTGAGAATGTGTTGAGTACAGCAGCAACAGGGCGGCCATGTTACATTCAATTCGGTACAAGAAAACACAGAAAACATACCTGATAGCGGGAGGTAAAAACAAAATCCTCTATAACCAGAGCCCCTACACAAATTAAGTGACACAGGCAGGAGACACCCCTTTACAGGTGGGGAACCCCCAAATGTGTACGTAGGGGTACAGAAACTGAGTATCAAACGTTCCACATGTTCACTATGGGGGCCAAAGCATGTCAGGTAATTACTGCTGAATAACTGACACTGTTACAATTAGCCTTTTGTGCCCATAGAATTATCTTTGTAAAATTCAGACTTACTTGTTCCAACTTTAACTCATTAAAATAACTTGCTAAAGACTCCCAAGGATGCATTCAGCCTTTCTTATTCCAGTCTTAAGAAATGTTTTGAAGACTTGTGAGTTATGTTAAGCTGAGGCAAGGTCATTTGTTCTGCTATCAGTGAAATCAATGGTAAAAAGCAGGTTACAATCCAGGTCACTTGAAAACACTTCAGTTTATGACATGCAGGATGTGGGTTTTGTCACTGTTTAGCTTTGCTAAAGAAATTCCCATCTTTGTGAGAAAAAGCAAGACTGTGTGGGAAACTAAAAGACCCTGAAACTCCTTCACACAACTGTAGCCTATAATAACTGCAAAGCATGCACAGTATGACTGTAACCCTGTGTAACTGTTCAAATTCAGCAACCTTAACCTTCAAATTGCAACTGCTGTATACACCTTAACAAACTGTTCAGCAGCTGACAGGCAGCAAGGAAACATTGTTTAAAAAATACTTTCTATAACAGTGTGTATGTGGCTGTGCTCTGTAGCTTGACCAGTAAGAACAAGACAAGTCCTCACATGAATGGAGGTAGAAACACAAAGAGAGATGCTTAATGAAAACATCCTGAGACTTCATTCATTTTGTCCTTGTAAAGAGCCACAGTTAAGTCTTGCAATGCTAACACTTTAACCTGCATTCATAGTATAATCTTAAAGAGACAGTTCAACCCAAACTCAAAAATACACAAGTAAAGCATGATTTGAGCATTTATACTTGTGCAGTGGTGTGTCTGTGTCACCTCCAAAACATTTTTAGTGTTAGTGTTAAGTTTAGCTGATTCAAAACACACAAACACACATTAAACACACATTAAACATGGCTTTATAGAGACAATTTCAAACATAAGTACACAAATCAGCTTCACTATAACTCGCAGCATTCACAGACAAACACTTGTCTTTATCTGGACACATTTTCCCCACAAATACAACATGCTAATGTTATTAGCACAAATCTATGGCATTTTACATTGTAGAAATTAGCCTAGCATATGAAGCCAGGGACAACAACAACAACGGTAATGGTACATATTTTGGCTCCATTACAACTTACAAGGTTCACTGACACATAACTGTCATACTAAACATGTTTTCCAAACAAATGTAACATGCTAACATTATTAGCACAGGCCTATGGCATTTTACATGGTGTAAATTAGCCTAGTGGCTAGCTGAGATTTCCTCTGCTCACATGAAGCCAGGATAAATCACATAGAAGACCTAAAATGCTATTTTAGTGGAGGTTTTATTGTCTGTGAATTTAGAGTAGGCTATATAAGAGCTTCGTTTCCACTGAGGGAAATGGTTTCAGCTCACAAAAAAATAGACAGGAGCACTGCGACGCCGCCACATGTTACATTTCTGGGGAGGTGCACGTCAGGTTACGGCGTAGGTTACAGCGTAGGCTCTACGTCGACATGGACACAACTGCATGGCACTTAATTTTACTACTTGATTCATTCGTCAGTCAAACTTCAATTCAGAATCAGATATGACCCCAAGATTTTTATCAAGAGATTTAAGAGAGGGGACCAAAGGGCCAAGATGAGGAGACAATTCTGGACAAGTGCTCTGGTCCAAATAAAATAACTTCAATTTCACTCTCACTGAGCTGGAGAAAGTTTGCAGCCATCCAGGAACTGATGTCATAAAGACACTTATTAAGGTCAGTTAGTTTGCTAATGTATTTTGGCTCTAAGGGGAGGTGGATCTGTGTGTCTAGTAGTTCCATTATTGAGGAGTGAAGGCAGACACACAGGCAGGCTGACATCTTCAACACTCAACAACTCACACCAAAACAATCTACACTGATAGCACTACAGGGACGAGGAAATATATGCATTTTTGATTTGAGCTGAACTGACCCTTTAACATACTCTAAGCTTGTTTTACCAGATGTCATGTAGTCACTTCATAAAACAGCCTGTGATTTACAGTTTAATTTTGTTGTATGAAGCTCGTACCAACTGTTTTTTCAACTGCTGATACTTGAATGTAGAAATGGTACAAGAAAACAAGACAATAGGGAACAAATTGGCATTTAAAGAAAAGAAGAAATAAATTACACTTATATTTTTTATTATACTGGTAAAGTACTGGAAAACATAACTGACATTTATGAAAAATGACCTTAATAGTGTTGTTCTTATTGAAAACTTAAAGAGTAAAAAGGGAAGAACAGCCACACATTGTATTACAGCCCACATGTCTGAGAGTGTGTGTTGTTTTCTCCACTCGTACGGTTCATTACTCCTCTCTATGACAGCAGGCTTTTCACCTCGCCCTTGAGTGTGGTCATTTTGTACGGACATAAACACTCTTGCCTTTAAAAGTGTTAAGAAAACACTTTGCAGAAACCAGTTCATTTCAAGAGTAGCCTGGCCTCAGGGCAAAGTGTGGAGGATAACACCTTGCCTCGTAACCATTCCCAGCCACCAACAAACCCAAGATAAAGTCGCTCAGATGCTTTGAAAGGTGAGATCTTGGGGTAACTGAGACTGCCCATGTTTACCTGTAATTCAAACACTTCCTTGCCTTGTTCATGCTAAAAATGTTCATTCAGATCAGCGACTGTATGATGTACTTCTCTGTCTTTCGGGTGCTGATCCAACAGGTCGTCTCACAGTGTGATAATTGCCCTCCACATGTAGCACGTCTAGGTCTCCATCTCCACCTCTGACACCTCTCACCTCTCCAGTGTCTGGCTGTCTATCACTATTATAAATAGTGCTCCTGCTGCAGTTGTTGGTGGTCATGTAGCGGCATCTTTTCTACACCCCAGCTTCCTTTCTTACAGACTAGTGGGCTTTATTTCTGAGGAGAGCAAGCATACACACAGAGAAATTGCACATTCTTCCTGCCATGGGTAGCACTAAGTGACTTTCCACAATGACTCATACAATGTTTCTTAGTCTATGGTGTCACCTTGTTATATGTCAGAGCAGTCCAAACTGCCTCAGCAATAAGAAAATGTCACCTCCTCCTCCTCTACTTTAATACCTGTGGATCCCTCTGCAGAGAGCAGCGTCAAAAGAGGACATGGTGAACATTTTTTTTCATGCCGTCTCGCAGTAATGAAGCAAAGCAAAGAAGGCAAATTATGTGCGGAAGCTATAACTGCTTTTTCTTTTTCTAATGTAACAGCTGGTGCAGCAAAACCATGGGCAAGGCGGGGAGCAAAGTCCTCAGGGAGGCGTCAGTGGACGGGGTTCAAGCCCAGGTAAAAGCAACCGCCTCACACACATACAAGCTGTGCACACAACACACTAAGACACGCAAACACATGGATGAACTGAACATGCAAAGAAACACATTAAACTGCCTTGATGATGATGATGATGATGGTGATGATGTGAGTGTACGTCCTGACTCTGGTGAAATGGGCCAGCTGCTGTGCTCTCCAGCAATCACAGGTTATGCAACTAGGATCAGCCGCAGCTTGCTTTCACACTTCATTTTCCCACATCACATCATGATACCTATAATCATCAAAATACATTACTGAGCTCTGGACAGACCATTAATATCTTATGATTAAGCCGAGAGAAGGAATGATCTGGATGTACCCGACGATGGATAGAAAGTCTATTTATCGCCAAGGTTTTCTGTGTGTTTAATTCATATAAGCCACCAGCTAGAAGTAGATAGATCACATCTTCTATCAGGTGAAATATAATTTAAGATCGTGACAGTTCTAGATGTTGTGATAATGTATTTTCTGGAAATTCAATTGAAAAACCACTTATAGATAAAATAACAAGATTCCCACCTGCTCTGTTTTTTGTGGTGCCCCAAAAACCCTATCAGATTACATTTTCTATATATCTTGTCTGCACAAGATATAAAAAAAAAAATATCATCTCTAAGGACTGAATGGGTTCTGTATGTTTTGGCTGAGCCAGTGAATAAAAACAAATATAATACCATGAGCTTTCCTGCTCATGCATTTTTAGGGTGCTTCCAGACCTAGAGTTGTCTTGCTGTGGTCCGAATCAGGGACTAATGTTGTTACCAAGTTGCATAATTGCCTAGAGTTGGTTCGTGTACTCACGACAGCATTTACAAGCGGACCAGATAAAATACTTGCGGGAAAAATATAGGAAGTAAACAAAACGTTGAAGAAGAGTACACTTGCAAGATAAATGTGACACTTTCTAATGTCACAATGGAGGGTCAACTATGCAGGTTGATTTTAGCGCTGCTCATCGTTTAGTCAAACCATACAGTTTGAAAACGAGGCGCGGCTCCAACTAGAAAACAATGTTTTAATGCATTGGATGTGCTGAATGTGCATATTAAGGCAGTACAGGAGGAGGTGCACATTAATAATCCTCCAGGACTGTAACATGCTCATGTTTAACCCAAACAATGTGTCATGTGACTGCAG
Organism: Epinephelus moara; assembly: GCF_006386435.1. Lineage (NCBI taxonomy): Eukaryota > Metazoa > Chordata > Actinopteri > Perciformes > Serranidae > Epinephelus > Epinephelus moara. The sequence goes on along the minus strand of NC_065529.1, from coordinate 40,675,623 downwards.
TTGGTTCAGATCGAGGTCGGAACACGTTCTCACCACAAACAAACCGCACCAGAGTTTGTTTGTAACCGGACCGAGACCACCTCTTCAAGAAGGTCTCAGTCCGGTGGTTTTAATGTCACCTGAGTGTGATTGCTGTGTTCACACCTACACAAACGAACCGCACCTATGGGGGCAAACGAACTTGAGTTTGATTGAACCGAACCAAACAGGGTCGGTGTGAAAGCACCCTTAAAGTTCCCCCTATAGATGCCTATAGTTCCTTCACTTAAAAGTCTAGTGTGTAGGATTTTGGGGGGATATCTTGGCAGAAATGGAATGCAATGAAAAGCACGGTGGTGCAGTGGTTAGCATTGTTGCCTCACAGCAACAGAGCTCCTGGTTCGAACCCCAGGGTGAAGGAGTTCCTCTGCGTGGAGTTTGCATGTTCTCCCCATGTCAGTGTGGGTTTTCTCCAGGTACTCCAGCTTCCTCCCACAGTCCAAAGACATGCAGGTTAACTGGTGACTCTAAATTGTCCATAGGTGTGAATGTGAGTGTGAATGGTTGTCTGTCTCTATGTGTCAGCCCTGTGATAGTCTGGTGACCTGTCCAGGGTGTATCCTGCCTCTCACCCAATGTCAGCTGGGATAGGCTCCAGCCCCCTGCGACCCCTAACAGGATAAGCGGCTAAAGAAAATGAATGAATGCTTCATTAGTCTATAACCACCTAAAACTGAGAATCATTTTGTTTTTGTTATCTTTGAATAGGCCATTTATATCTACAAACCAAGCGGATCCTCTTCCACAGACTCTGCCATGTCATTTCTACAGTAGCCCAGAATGGACAAACCAAATACTCTGCCTCTGCCTCCTACATGCTTGGCACACAGGAGAAGTTTCACTTGCTTGCAATGTGCGACGTCACTGCTAGATGTCAGTAAATCCTACACACTAGTCCTTTAGAGCCTTTCCACTTTATCTGTGTGCACCTCAAATCTGTGTTTAACACAAACAGGATTTGTGACTTCTTAATTAGTCTGGTCACTGTGCCATGAATCTCATGGAACTTACACCAGTCTGATGTAGAGACTTGGATCCTCCAGCAATCATTACTGAGACTCCTCATTGAAGTTAGAGATATCTTGCAACCAGCAGTTAAACTTCTGAAATGAACATAATTATTATTTGACTGAGGAATAGATGTAATTTCAGGATTTTTTAAGGAGATGATGGAACCTTTTGTGACCTTATCACCATATCAGACACAAATTATTATTCTAAGCAAAACATTTTTATAGGCCTATATCTATTTTCATGAAATATAGCCTGCAATGACAAATCAGAGATATTAAAAGGGTGAACACATCGGTATAAACATAAAGCAAATCTCATCTATCATCTCCTGCTATACATCATCAGATCATGCAACTCCACCACTCACTTCTAGATAAGGAGATAAGATGAGCATGCTAAGCAACCGTAGGCATTGCTCTTGAATACTAAAGACAGATGAGATTAAACTTTAAGGTAAATCTGGCACAGATTACAAACTACATGTTGACAGCATCACAGCAGTTTTTTGACTGTTAGTGGTACATATTAGCATTGTATGTAAATTGTATTGGTTTATAAATTTAATGGTAATCGGAGAATACTTTTAGCTCCAAAGACTACAAACACACCGCCAGGTTTTTATGCTCCATCAGCTCTTACTTTTTGCAGCAAAGGTACAAGATCTCATTTGTAAATTGTTCTCCAGTGAGCTGTGATTGTGTTCTTAGCACTGAAATTCAACAAACAAATCAAAACATGCAAACACATTGACTTGGAATCTCTTGGACTCTTTCTGTGCAGCCGTATGACAGCTGGCAGTGATCTGAGTGAAGAAGTTGTTGACCGCAGTCGTATCTTATCATCACTTATTATCCAAATTCCCCTCAACATCCCAAATTGCCTGTCATAACCTCACCAAGCTGATCCAGAGTCGCTGCACCCAAGTGATTGTACTTTTAAACTCATGCCCTGGCTAAAAGGCGCACCGTATCACCCCTATCTCGACTCATGTCGTCTGAGTGGGTGCCATCTTCGCCAGCTCGGTGGCGGGCTCCACAAGGCGAAGGACTGAAGTGAATTGATTCACGGGGATTAGGGATTAAGACTTCCCCCGGCCGCTTTGGTGGAGTAAATCTGGGGATTATGATGTCAACAGCCTGTGGCTGCAGGAAAGGAAATTGAATTGTGAGGGGACGGGAGTGCCGTTGGCCCAGGATTACAGCACAGTCAGTGAGAAATCAGAGATGGGAGTCCATGTCTGTGCCTTTCTCCTGCTCAGGAAAACCTCCATGGGGAACCATTTACTGCCTTTGGGGTGCAGGACTTGCTTACATAGTAGAACTAACTCTGAGTAGATGTTTGAGGTGTTGATTGTGTGATTAGATTACTGTGTCACTGGTGATTCAGATCTTCCTGCTCTGGCCTGTGAAGCATCAGGTGGTAAGTACCGTTGAGTGCAACAGGAATCACTTGTATAAAGACTTCTTTTACAACTAGAATCAGCAGAAAACATGGAGAAGAATATCTGTTCAGTGTATCCACAAATATGGGAAACTTTATCAAGTGTGTAACCAAACAATTTCACAGACTGGGTGCTAATCTTGTGTGGTGTTGTTGTTGTGCTCCTTCCCTTTCCGCATTCAAGCCAACTCCTGCTGTGGCTGCTCCTGCTCCTGCTCCCGCTGCAAGTGTTAAATTCCAAGGACTCACTAAAACTGGCAAGATGAAGGTGAAATGGACCCAAGTGGGTTTGGTGTTCTTCCTCGTTTTGTCACTGGTGATGACAGGATGCTTCCTCTGGCAATACCAGCTGCCAAAACTGCTGCCAGGTAAGACTGAACTGTTGGTAACAGGTGGTGGACCACATTGTGTGGGGTGTTTTCTCTTCAGACGAAAAAGGTCTCGGCAACCAGGATCTTAGCAAATCCTTCTACATTAATGGACTTTTTAAGGAGCTGCAGTATCATCTATAAAACTTTTTCAGACCACATGTTTTGATCGGGTTAACCTGAATGTAAAAACTGCAAATGACAGTGAGCGCTGACCTATTTAAAGCCGGCTACCTTAAGATTTGACCTTTTTTTGAGACTTGAAAGCAGAAAGATAATTTAAATTCCATAATTTCTTTTTCTGTGGTGATCTAAAAATCTCACTGTCTGCAACCTTGAACTTGGGGCATCCAGTAACTGCAGCCTCTTCCTCATTTATACATTCACCTCTGAATCAGAGCCATTAGCTTGCAGCTAAACTCTGGATGCCCCTTCTTATCTGATCTTATAGCCACAGTAACAATCCACAGCCTCAGTTACTGCAGTGTTGATAATCAATAGATTATTTTCTCGTAATTAGGGAGATACACATCTCGTAATTAAGAAGTCAAACGATCTCTTAATTGTTCAATCTTTATCTTGTAATTATGAGATACAGCATTAGCTTGCTAAAACATTACTCCACAGTTGTGCTTGCTGGGCAACATGATCTCATCCCTTTGACATTTTTCTGTGTGGCAGGAGTCCCAGTGTTACTAAAATGACGCCTGGGGCAGCCTCATGTGTGTATCTTGATGTAGAAGGGGTCAGTGGTTTGGTTCAGACAACAGAACTTCTTGGTTATGGCAGGAAAAGATCGTAGCCCAGCTTTGAGCAGGCTGTTCTCATGCACTGTTTTTACGTTTTCCGAAGAAAAGTAATGCAACAAATTTAGTATATCACACGTATCTTGGAAGGCTGCGATCATGTGACGAATGTGCCAACCAAAGTAAAGAAAGAAGCGGTCCCGAGTGGTCCCGTAGCAGACTCTCACGCTCTTTAAACTATGTCCATGGCTCTTAATGTCTGATAATGACGTAAAAGGGTTTACAGTTGGAGTTGGTGCCCAGACAACATTTGCATGTGGGGCTCATGTAGGTAGTAAATGGGCTGAAAATGGGCCCTATATGGGATTGTCCACAGGTTCAATAATGGCCCCATGCCAATTGCCCACATGGATGAGTTTACCCAAATGGGAATGCATGGGTTTTGCAAGGGCTACCTGGGTACTAAGTGGGTATGGGCCCAACATGGGGATCTTACCTGGAGCCCACGTGGGTATGATCAACCATGTGGGTAATCTGCATGGGACCACTTTAGAACATGTGGACAATTCCATATCCTCCTGAGACTTTTGTTTGGTATGCCTTTTTTAATTTCTCCTTTTTTTCAGATCAGTAGGACCTGATCAGTATAAAAACCTAAATATTATCAACAATAGATAAATCCCAATGTCCTCAACGAGAACTTTCTAATTAACAGTGTCTTAGCTTGTTACTGTCGCTAAAATTGGTCAAATTTGTTGCCATATCAAAGTACAAACATTATTAATCATAAATAAACAAGTTTCAACCATAAAGTGTGATCAGGTTGGCTGCTGACTGACTTGGCAGAGATGGCTGCCATCTTGTTTTTACACGGATCAGTGTATTGTGCTCTTACTACCACTAGATGGCACAAAAAGTGTCCACGAACTAGGACAACAGGTCTTAGTTAAGAAGAATGAAGTATAAGGTCCAGCAAACTCAAGATGCGATGTCCCCTTATGAGGACACAGGGTCTCAGGAGGATATAGGGCCCATTTTTCAGCCCATTTACTACCCAGACGGGCCCCACATAGAAATGTTGGCTTGATGGAAAGCCCACTACGTCTGGTGCAAATGCTAAACGGTGCCCCCGGCATCACAATAAAGTTACGAGTTCACAGGATCCGTCATTTCCACGCTTCCCATTAATCGTCTATGTGCGCAGCCATGCAATGCATTCTGGTCGTGTTGCATTTCAAGAGACAGTTAAATCAGAGCTAGTTTATACAAATCAGGGGGATCCAGAACGACTCGCCACCACTGGAAACTCCTGAAAATCTTTAACTCACAACTAAACAACAACTAAACATTGTCGATTTAAAATTAAGAGTCAGTAACTGCATGGCTTATTTCTCGCCTCAATTGTTTTCAGAAACTATTTTCACAATATAAGAGAAAGTTGCCAAATGAGCTGCTTTGTTGATCTGATTTGACATCTGGGAGCAGAAAGCCCACATGCCTGGTGGTACGCCCATCAAGCATCCTATGCTGGGAAGCGCCGCGACCCTTTGTGTCTGAAAATGCCCCATATGTCCACATACTGTAATGATGCTGGTGTGGTGGTGAGGCGGTGTATTTTGAAACTCTGTGAGTGAGCCCAGTCTGTGCTGTGAGTGTGCATAATTAGGAGCATCATAACATGTTCAAGATCTCAAAAAGCAGTGTCAATTAGAGCAGTAATTTGATCATTTTCAATTTCTAGGACAGTACAAGCTGTATTTAAAAAAGAAATAAGAGCACAAACGTTTGAAACTGACGTGTGAAATTAATTACAGTGAAATGTTTTGATTGTAATTCCTTCAAACTAAATGTCAAACAAAGCGGCAGAATATGTCACCCTTCCAACTGCAGTGAGCGTGCTTTAAATAATAAATTTGGTTGAAATATGTTGACAGTTAATTAAAGCGTCTCATCAGGCTCTTTAGTTTCATTTGTTCAGAGCCAAAATGCCTTATTCTGCTAAACACAGTCCCTGCTGATAACCTCTATGTGATGTATATAAGTAAACGTCAGAGTCAGAGTAGACGTCAAGTGATATTATAAATGGGAAAAACAGCTCCACAGGCTCCGATTCATATTTTCCAATGTGCACAAAATACATCTTTTTATATTTCAACAACCTTATTTTTCATGTATAGCGGTCCTTCAGAATGAAAAGGCTAATGGTGGCCTGAAGCTACAGTGAAACATATTGAAATATCATATTGTTCATACAGAGTTCACAGTGGGACCAGGCAATGTCTCTATTGATCAGCTGGCTGTATATCATATATCCTGCCAAATTCTATCCCGTCAGATCAACGGGGTTCATCAGGAAGCGCAGAGAATTAATAAAGCCCAGAGCTAGCCAATTATACCGCATCACACTGGCCTTTGTGCCACTGATACATTATTCTATCAAATATCAAGTGGGAATTACAACTGCCTGTCACCCTGTGCTTCCTTTTCTCTCTTTTCCTCTCTGTCTCTTTTCTCATTTCCCACCCACCGCCCAGATGATGAGATGGGTCGGAATGCCAAATCAGAGATGATGTGTCCTCGCTTCCCCGAACCTCTGCCGCTGGAACATCCTATCCCCAGTCTGAAAGAGGCCCTGGAGAAGGTGAGAGGAGCGGTCCATCACGCGCTGATTTAAAACTGAGGTTGTATTTCTGTCATGCCTGCTCAAGTCCGAGGAAATTTACAGGCCGGCCGCGGTAATCCTTCACACCAAATGCTGTCGCTGTTGACAGAAGGAGATTACAGATAGAGTGGATAAAAAACTGAGGGTCTGTCTGAGCAGGAAGCAGCAGTGTTGATGACCAGTTGAAATGCAATGAAATATATGCACCTCGGTACCCATCAGAGATTGTGAAAATAAATAGTCATGGTTGCTCATTAGTAATGAGGAGAAATGCGAAGGAAAGGATGAACATCAGCACCAATATCTGACTCATTAATTTGAAGTTGAGCAGAAGTTTGCCAGATAAAGTTCAGTTTACAGTTGTACTGAAAAAAGCTTCTTTCATCTCCGCCACCAAACACCTAAAGCCAAATTGAGCATGAAAATCAGTTTGTTATTCATTACATTCAATTAGTTTTGAAGAATGATTTTGTTTTATCAGCAGATTTCACTTCACCAAACAAAATGCGATTATTTCTCCTGGTACTTTGTTCCTGCTCTGTCTCCTACAGGTAGACGCTTTGCTTCGGCAGAGTGTTAACCCTATCAGCCTTCCCTCTTTGTCGGCCATCGTGATCTTAAATGACACTGTTTTGTGGACTGGCAACTTTGGAAAAAGGAATGGCAGTGACCCTCTCTCAGGACCCCCCAGTGAGTACACCATATACAGGTGAGTACTGCATAGAAACCTACAGCACAAATATAACAGGTGTCCCTGTTCAGCCCACTTGGCAGAAAAAATGTTGGCATTGTATGTTTCTGCAAACCATGACTACATTTACACATTATGGCACAAAAGCCACATGGTTATGGTAAGGAAAAGATCATGTTGTGGCTTGAAATACCCAGTTTGGGGGCATAATCCCCACTGGAAAAGCAGCAGTGTCTCGGTAAAAAAACAATCGTTTTTCATGCCACTACTCTGACAGGAATTGCAGGAATGGGTTGGTAAAAAAACAACTGCGTTTTGTGGCACAATTTCCGTTGGAAAAACAGCGACTAGTTGCTACAAAAAAAATCACGTTTGGTGCCTAAAAAAACTGCTGCAAACACGGCTACAGGTAGCTACAAAACACTCTCATTTGGTGCCTCAAAAGCCACTAGAAAATCAGCAAGGGGTCGCTTCAAAACACACACATTAGGTGGCTAGAGGCTGCTGGAAAAACAGCTACAGGTTGCTACAAAACACCTGAGTTTGGTGTCTAAAGGGCTGCTGTAAAAACAGCTACAGGTTGCTACTAAACACCCACATTTAATGCCTTAAAAGCCGCTGTAAAAACAGCAAAACATTGCTACAAAACACCCACGTTTGGAGCCCAAAAAACTGCTGCAAACACAGCTACAGGTAGCTACAAAACACTCACATTTGGTGCCTCAAAAGCCACTAGAAAATCAGCAAGGGGTCGCTTCAAAACGCCCACATTAGGTGGCTAGAGGCTGCTGGAAAAACAGCTACAGGTTGCTACAAAACACCTGAGTTTGGTGCCTAAAGCGCTGCTGGAAAAACAGCAACAGGTCGCTACTAAATACTCACATTAGGTGGCTAAGAGCTGCTGGAAAAACAGCTACAGGCTGCTACAAAACACCCACATTTGGAGCCTAATAAACTGATGGAAAAGCAGCAACCGGTCACTGGAAAAACTGTGACTTGTGGCTACAAAACACCCATATTTGGTGTCTAAGAAGCCGCTGGCAAAACAGAATAACTCATGTTTGGAGCCTAACAAGCAGATGGAAAAGCAGCAATGGGTCGCTGCAAAACACCCATGTTTGGTGGCTAAAAAACTGCTGGAAAAACACCAAGTGGTTGCTACAGAGCACCGACAGTTGGTGCCTTATAAGCAGTTGGAAACTCAGCAATGACTTGTTAAAAACATCTTTATAAAACACTACAAAACAGAGTAACAAAATAATTTACAAAACAAACAAGATTGAATAAAAAACAATAATAAAATCATGGGTGATATAAACAAACAGGACAGATAAGAACACAGAACTAAAAGGAAATAGGTGACATTAATTCAGTGCTTTAGGAAAGACTAGAGTTTTAGGACATGATTTAAAAGATTTTACTGATTCTACCGGAGGAAGAGAAAGTTTCTTCATATGTTATTTAGCAGTTGAATTTCGGAAGTTTTATTTAAATGGAGCACCAACCATCTCAAACAACTCTCTCATAATGTGTTTCTATTTCAATATAGGTAAACCCACATTACAACGGTATCAACTTAAAAGCAGTTTAAGCCTTCTCCATGCTGCTAGGATTAAAATTCTGGGGTAGAAATAATTATTTTTGAAATGTTGAATGTAAACTAAACTCCCAAATTTCTGGTTATCTCTGTTTATTGTCACTGACCTTGTTTTTTTTTACTGATTCTGTAGCTGCAGTCTGAAACATTAAACACATTACTTCCTGTGCTGCAGAGGAGGCAGTGTGTTTTCATTATCAAATGAGCTCTATTACATCACTTTAATTAATTGTAATGGGCACATAAGCTCTGGATATAAATATTCTTCAGCCGGCACACATCTGCACAGCAGCTCCAGACTGATGTGTAATTGATGTTGCAGCATGATGGTGATCATGTTACCTCTGGGTGTCTCATGGTTACTGTAAAAATGGTAAAGTAACTGTTGAGAGCGTGTTACAGCGCAGGAAAGGAGAGCGACATTAGAAAAAAGCTTAAAGTAAAAAAAAAGAACTGTTAAAACAATTTATGGTGTATTATTTAGCAGTATGTGTATGTTTAAAGCATTTAGTGTCTGATGAGTTAGGACATTTTGCACAGTGGCCACAGCAGAAACAAATCCTGGAGGTTGATTAGAAAGCCAGGCCACAGTGTTAGGTTGTCAGAATGAACCAGTCCATCCTTTAGATTGTGGAATTGTTTAATGTGATCAAGTGAGGCCCAGAGCTGAAATTATTCAGAGACTGATCACTTTAGAGAGTAAAGTTTTTGGCCCTGCCTGCCAGAGGAGAATATTCAGTAGAGAAAGTGATCCTCAAGGAAGGAACGGCAGGTATTGTTTTCTTACTTTAAATAGATAGGCTGGAGAGATATATGGTGTGTGGGGAAATCACCAGGCAGGAAAGGCTCTCTCTTTTTATGATTTAGATTGGAACAGTACAGTACTTTCTAAACAGTCCTAAGAATCAACAAAATACATAATAGTTCAGTGGTTTCAAAATGTTTGTGCCAACAGGCAAGCCAAAATCTCAAGGCACACCTGTATTTATATCTGTGCACGTGTTATCACTCTTATCATGACATAAATGTTTGTTTTTATGTGTGGTTATCACAAAATCCCATGGCACACCTGGATTTGCATCACTGTACACCGTTTGAGAACCACTACAACATTCATATAATATCTAAGGAGTCTACACGAATGAGCGCACCTACTGGTATATTAGGTTTAGGAAAAGGATCATGGTTGGGCCTCATAATCTTTCGTACTTAACATAAAGTTAAGTAGGTTAGGTTTAGGAAAGGAAGCATGGTTGGGCGTTGTCACATTATGTAGTTAATGGAAAGTTCCATACTTGTAAATTGACAATGTGATGACGTGACAACGTACCTTCAAATTAGTTCACTTAGTTCCACACGTCATGAATACAGGTCTCCTGCATGAATGTGTAAAGAGACCTGGATACAGCACTGAGGGTGAGATCTCATTATCCTATGAAATTCGCTCAGTGGCACATGAAGCCAAAAATGATTAATTTCCATCGTATGAAAGTACCAGGATCTTCCGCATTGTGCGGCCCATAGAGCAGGTGCGCTAGAGACAGCCACTGGGCATGGTTGAGCACATCCAAGCACAGCCTAGTGGCCAACTTCTGCGGGTCAAGCAGCTGACTTCGGGTTAACTGCTCCGCTAACTTGAATGGGGATAAAATGAGTTAACCCTGTGGGTTTTTTAGACTTTCTAAACGTCATCAAACCAAATGGAACAAATCTTGTTATTAAAACGAGTCATTTTGCGGGGTTTGTAACACTTTAAAAAAAAAAAAATTATCCAAGTACTGCTGTTTGACCACTACAAAAATTAGCTTTAAAGTCCAAGGCACTTCCCGGGGGCTTGGTCTCCTGAGGGAAAGTCCGCTGTTTGTTTGACACATCCACCACCCCAACCTACCTCGTTACAAGGACTTTTGCTCTTGGTCACGGGATCGCAGCCGCATCATTATGTGGGTTACATACAAATTCTGGTGCATAACTTTTGATAGGTATACGTACAAACAGTGCATGAGAACAGCCTGCAAGAGTTGGCCTGTATATAACCAGATGGAATTGAAAGTAAAAGTTTTTAACTGTTAGAACAGATTGTTTTGATAAAAGTTTATTGAATAAAATAATGAACAAACAAAGAAGAAGAGAGAACAGAGAAAAATAAAACCTCACATGAGTCTGTAATTACCTCCAAAAACAAAATACCGAAAATAAAAATAAAAACAGATCAGAGTCAGAATAACAGTTCATGCAGTTTAACAGACAAATCCAGTGCAATCAATAGATAAAAGAAGATAAGCTGCTCACACAAAATCAAAGTGTGCACCACATTTTGGCAATCCACAGACTCATCGACTGTTTTCCTCCCCTCATGACTTAAAGGGGTACTTTAGCAATTTAGTATTGCAAGTTGTTGGCTTTGCGAAAGAAGGATTGGTCCAAATTGATGCAGCAGATGCCTTTTAGTCCCTAAGCTGAGATCTTACAGTTTCAGTGATGCAACATGATAGCATCTTTCATCTGACGCTCCCTGCCTGATAAAAGCCCACAACTCAAACTCCACTTTTTAAGTTTGTAAAGCTGGCTTTTTGTTAAAAATTAGAAGTCTTCAAACCAAATGCAAGAAATGAATGATGTCATGGTCAGGGGTTGTTTTCTTAGATTTTAGAAAGCTGCTTTTGACCCACAGCAGACATACAACAATGCTCACATGAGTTGTATTAGGTGTAAAATGGTGGAATGTCCCTTTAAAGATGGCTTGTAATTGTTACTGGTACAATTAAGCAGTCCCAACAAATTAACTTTAAAAGTTTTGTATGTAAACTTTAATATTAATCACGTTTTATTGCCAGTGGGTGAGCGGATTGTAAACATAACAGCGGGGTAGGGCGCAGAGCAAGCGGTGAGCAAGGCGCGCAAGACAGGATTTGGGGGAGTACAGGCTCGTTCAGGAGCTACAGCTCCATGGTGACCGCTTCCGGGTCTACTTCAGACTCTTCTCTGCTACTGGACGCGCCGAGGTGTCGTCACAGCGCGTTGCGGTCAATTCAAGCGCAGGCTGGCAGGGTGCAGACGCCGCGGTATGCGCCCTCTCGTGCGCCACTCAGCTCGGCGGCAGAGCGGTGCACTCTTGCGCTGCGGTAGCACATACACAATGAATGGGTTCGTCGGCGGAGGTCTGCACTTTGCGCGCTCTGTGTGAAAAGGGCTTAAAACAGTCTGTGGACTGGTTTCTATGCCAGGGACTCAAGTCGAACTTACTGGGAAAATCCAAAGGATGTGACCAACACATTCTCACTCCAACCTCATCACATATCGATGTTTGGTCATGGACTTCCCACATATGATGTGCAAGGTACTACAGATGAGTTGGTTGTTGATGTTCTGGGACACTGTGTCAAGTTCTGCCTGTTACACGCATTGTCTTCTTTCAAAATACACTTCTATTTTCACAAGAAATTTACCGTTTACATGCAGTCTCTTTCAAAATAAAAGCACTAAGTCAGTACAACACCACGAATTGACGTTTTTTTCCTTCAACAATAAAAACACGTGGTTGGGTTTAGGAAAACAGCTCTCCTGGGCGAAAGTCTGTGTTTGTTGGACCCATCCACCACCCCTCCCACCTGCCCCAGTCATACTTTCGCCACTTTCAGTTTCGTTCTTCCTCCGGCACGTTTCCCCCCTGACGCCACAGGGGGTGACGCCATGAGCATTCCTATGCCTTGCCTTTCTTCAGCTCCTCTGCAGCACTAACAGTGTGCAACAGTAGCTGACAGCTAAGAATTGGAGTTCGCTAAAGTGAACAAACGATTGGTGGCCACCAGAATACAGAGTCCACACATGCCTAATTGTTTCCATACATTTTGCATATTTTGCAGAAATATGAAATATGAATCCTGTGTGTTTCCATTAAATGTACGGACTTTGGTAAAAACTACGAACTCGTGTGAGTTTTCCGCAGAACCGGAAACAAAACAAGTCTTGCATTCTTCTTCTTCTTCTACGTTTTCTGGCGGTTGGCAACCAGCTTGTAAATGCATTACCGCCTTCCGGACCCAGAGTGTGGATATCACCATGGAGAGAGGTGCGCTACGTTAGACGTAATTCAAACATAACTGTTTCCATCCCCCGTTTTGCAAATCAACATTTTTCAAATCAACCAAAACCCACCTAAAGCGAGCGTATTTTAGTTTGTGCGAATCAGGGGATTTTAATTCAAATTTTGGCGTTTCCATCATAATTTTCCGATGCGATACTTCTAGATGCGCATCTAAACAGGCTGATGGAAACATGGCTACTAACATGTGAAATATATTGTGATTTTGTTGTTGCAGCTGGCTAACGTTAGCTTGCTTTCTAACATAGACACATTGCTAGCTAGCACATGTAGCAAACTACTGTACTTCGTGGATAACGTCAGTTTATTCATACAGACTCTTAAGGCTGGTTTGCAAATTACTTTATCAGTTAAGAAACAACCAATGCCAGATCAATGCAACACAGCTAAGTTACAGCTGGGTGGCCAACAAGATAACTGTAAGCTAATAGTTTAGCCAGCTAGCTGTAAAGCTACGCCTCTGGATCTGCCATTGGTTTCAAGTAACGTTAGCTTATACAGTAATTTGCGAATGGAAAGCTAGTTAGTATTATGGAGTCAATGGTCCAAATTAAATATAGGAACATATAGATAGTAACGTTATTCTTAATATAACTGTAATTTATTTTCCAGTATTCTATCAACATGATGCCGGTTAATCACAGTCAGTCTTGTTAGTCACTGTTGTGGCTGATGCAAGTGCTCACTCGCATAGGGTGACCATATTTTGATTTCCAAAAAAGAGGACACTCAGCCGGCCATGACATAGCCTACTTAAATGATACTCGCAGTTTACTCAAAGATGCCTTATCATTTTAATATATTTAAAATTTATATGTATGGATAGAAAATTCAGTTATATTACAAAATAATATCTCTCAAAGACAGAAATTCAGATAGGCCCCAGTAGGGGACACATACACAC
>NC_065529.1:40629096-40661866 GCF_006386435.1 Epinephelus moara | reverse complement strand
GGCCTGTTAAATAGCCTGTAACCGTAACAACTGTGTGACACAAACTCAGTGCTTTGGTCATTAAATAATGTCGGGCTGGGTTCGGGTTCGGACAGAAATATGCGGCCCGTGCCGCACTCTAACACACACACACAAACACACGGAAAACCGGACATTATCATCAGTTTATAAAAACCCCGAACAGGACGTGAAAAGTGGACATGTCCGGGCAAAAGAGGACGTTTGGTCAGCCTACACTTGCAGCTACTGCAGTTCACTCTACAGCCTCAGAGAAAGGTGACACTGATAACAAGGATTTAGTATAAGTTACATACTGTATTTGGCCAACATATACAGTAGGCCTATGTGCACATATGCAGTCTTCAGTCAGACATAACTTTTACTAAAGTGTCTCCAGCACTTTGTGCACTGTAGCGCACATTAGAGGTGGCATTTAAAAGCAGATACATATTTCTTGAGTTCTCTAAGATCCTCAGTGTTCTGACTCATTCACATTCACCGCTGCTCCTGAAAGTGCTGATGCTCAATTTAAGTAATTTTTCCCCACAATTTAACATAAACTCCGCAGCAGGCAATTTCGCTCAGTGGAAGCGGACACACTCGGTTACTTCAATGAGCTTTTAACGCGAGCACTCGTCTTTGAAATAAAAACTCTGCACTCCGTGAGGATTAAAGTCCTGAGCATTTTTTTGTAATTTGTGTAAGTTGTGTAATTTGAAAACTTTAGGGCTCACAACCACCACCCAGTGCTGAGAACTAGTATGCATTTTAGTTTAGTTTGTAATAGAGAACAGCGGTGTGAGCAACACAAAGCATTGTGGGACTCAAGGACATGGCAGCTAGGATAGAGACCGAGTACTATTAGACGTCGGGGCAAGATAGCCTATATCTTGCCCAGCTTGAAGACATGCTGGAATGGTCAAGGTTTGCTGCATTATCAACTGGCAACCTGTAAACATTTGTTAATCAATAACCTGACCCCAAACTGTAAACCCACAAACTGGAGCTTGTAACAGCTGGTGAACCAGGTGAGCGTGGCCTCAAACGCTCAACTCTGGAGACAGTTCCAGTAAATAACAGTCTTTACTGGTCAAAAGTTAGGTTTGGTACAGAGGGACAAACAGTGGAGGCAAACAAATCCAATAGAGATGAGGCAGAGGCAGAGTCAATCAACAGACTAAATTCAAAAACCAAGAAAAGGACACAGGGAAACAAAAGGCTGGACACACACTAAATACTCTGGTGAAGGGAAGGATAACGAGACACAGGTGAAGGCATCAAAAGGGAGGGAAAATACACAGGGACAGGAAGTGAAGGGAACTGAAACGAGAGGAGATGTGAGTTTCAAAGTAAAACAGGAAACAACATGAATTAAATACATAACATAACCTGAGAATCTTGAGCTGTGACAGAGCTGAAAGTCATTACTGACAGTTAATCTGCTGTTGGTTATATTGTATGTCATTTCAAGTAAATAGGCTATCACAATAATAGACGTGCGTTTTCTGTATAAAAAGTACAAACGTAGGAAGGCAGTGAGTCCTCGACCATCTCTGACAGAGTCTTAACCTTCGAGTCTCAAGTAAGCCCCAAGTCATTTTTTCTTGGGCAAGTCAAGTCAAGTCACAGGTTATGTCAAGTCAAGTCAGGTCAAGTCCTGTAATAGGTCAAGTCAAGTCCAAGTCAAGTCACCTTATTATTGTAATTTTACCTGCAGAATCTGATCTTAATAAAGTGAAAAGACAAGATATAAGTAACTGTCAGTAAACATTGACTTCATTGCTACAATGTTTACTTTGCAGGGATGACCCCCATGCGTGCGTGCGCACACACACACACACACACACACACACACACAAACCAAGGCAGCGGCCAAAATCACCCATTTAGCTCATTTAACCCTGTGTTGCTCGTTCATAAAACGTACAGCCGGTGTTGTGATGAACCGGTCAGAATGTTCGCTCACGTTTTCTGGGGTTAATGTTAGCAAATAAATTAAAAAACAAGCTCCACCAAACGAATCAGCTTCACGGTGAATATGGATCAGACAGGTAGAAATTCAACCATCCACATGGTTCATGTGTGAAAAACATACAATTTTAACATCTACCTATCCAAAAAAAAAAAAAACCCTGTTTTTTTCTTTTTCAAGTCCCTGTAAGGGAGGTTTGATTCGGATCATAGTATTTTGCAGCACTGTGAGTAGTTACAAGAGACACAGACCACTGATGAAGGTGTACATTTGAGCTGTCAGCCTTTTTCTATTTAACAGATGAAAATTTCTCAACATGTGTGGTTGTTTTTTTGTTTTTTTGTGGCTTTTATTCTGCCAGACAAGTCCTAAAAAATTCATGGACAGAACGCCAGAAAGCAAAAGACACTTTAAGGGGAACTGATGGAAAGCGAAAAGAAAAATAAAACAGAAAGGCAAGACATGAGAGTAAAGTAAGAGTTTTCCAAAAAACAAAAACAAAACTGTGCCTCACTGTGCCAACATAAAAATACACACTCTGTTCTCTTTCAGAATTGCAAGCCTGTCCAAAATCTTTCCGACACTGATGCTGTACAAACTGTGGGAGGACGGGAAGATCGGCTCCCTGGATGACCCTCTGGAGAAATACGTGGAGAACTTCACCATCAAAAACCCTCTGGGGAAGACGCGGGACTCTGAGCTGAAATACGTGACAGATGGCCTGATATTTCTGGACAGCGGGGAGGTTCAGATCCGCTCGTCCTCTGTCACCCTGCGCAGGATGGCCAGCCAACTCTCAGGTATCTTAGATATGGATTTTATTATATTTCTGTTGCTGGATACGGAGACGTGTAAACCCACAGGAGCTGACCTATTGGAACTGAAGGCTGGAATAAAAAGATACTGAAATAAGAGGAAGGAGAAGAAAGGGTTTCTGGTATATGACAAACGTTTTCTCTGATCAGCGTTAAATGTGAACATCCAGGCTGCAGTTTACTCTTATTTCTGATGAATAAAGTTAAAGTTCTTGCTGCAAACACTGTGATGCCACACAGCTGGTTCAATATCAGTGAAGTTTCCCTTTATATTCATTGTCTTGTGTGGCGATCAGCAGTGATGTGGTGGTTCACTTTTACACTGTGATCTGTAGCCTATAGTTCGGCTTTAGCTTCTAACTATCTTTGTCTTTTTAACCTGTTGTTGCTGCTGAGTCAGTTTGACATCCTGGATATATCCTTCAAACACAGACTGTAGACCTCTCTGTCTGCTTCTCTCTGGAATCTATCAGACAAAGAGATGACTTAGTTGCAGGACTCGAAAAACACAAGGTCTTTACTAAAAGGTCAGTGCACAGAAAAAAAAACAGTCCAACAATACAAACAAGGGTTTCCAAAAGGCACGGGGCTTAAGCAGAATACAAAAATGCAAAAATCAGATCACAAACCAAGAGAACACTAGGAAAAGATGGCTAGAGCATGTGCTCAAACAACTGAGAATGAACAAACTGGACTGGACTTAATACACAAGGGAGGAGGGGTAACGAGGAAAAGGTGAAACCAGTCATTGCAGGGCAGGTAATCAGGCAGGAGGGAAACGCACAGGGGCAGGAAGTAAAGTACCTGAAACGAGAGACAAGGGTGGTCATCAAATTAAAACAGGAAATATTATCAAAAACTGAAAACAAGGAGAGCATGACCTTTAAAGGATAGTGCACCCAAAAATGAAAATTCAGCCATTATCTACTCACCCATATGCCGAGGGAGGCTCAGGTGGAGTTTTAGAGTCCTCACAACACTTCCGGAGATCCAAGGGGAGAGGGGGTAGCAACACAACTCCACCTAATGGAGGCTTATGGCACCCCAGATTCAAACGTCCAAAAACACATAGAACACAAGAACTTTTTCTGTCGGGGCTTCAGGACACTTGGATCACTACGGACGAGCAGTATGGAGATATTTTGTGGTTTCAATTATGTGTTTTTGGATGTTTGAATCTGGGGTGCCGTCAGCCTGCATTAGGTGGAGTTGTGTTGCTACCCCCTCTCCCCTTGGATCTCCGCAAGTGTTGTGAGGATTCTAAAACTCCACCAGAGCCTCCCTCAGCATATGGGTGAGTAGATAATGGCTGAATTTTCATTTTTGGGTGCACTATCCCTTTAATAAGGACCTCAGGGTATAACAGAATTACAATTTAATTTTTCCAAAAATATGATAATATTTCTTCAGGCAGGCAGGTGCTGGACAAAAAAGGTAGCAATGGATAACAAAGAAAGGTCCGCTCTCCTGTAGCTCTCCTAAATGCGATTTATTAGCACATCCAAGTACTGTCCACTTCCAAATCCACTTGTGAATGCGCAAATGAATTGCACTCAAGGGAGCTACAGTGTGCAGACCATTCTCTGTGTCTAATAAAAATATAATCCCAAACATCTGTGAGATTTCCGCTGTCATTGGAAGCAACTGATGAACAGCTACTTACTGTATGTAGAAGAAAAATAAATCTTTGTATTTGGACATTTAAATGGATTCCTGCAACAGTAAAATAAACATTTAGTGCCTGAGCTGTTCACGAGTCACGTCTATATACTGACACAGTTTTGTTCGTCATGCATAAACCGGCACTTGTTTGTCTCAAGAAGCTTTTCAATTTGTAACACCTCACTCTTTGTAATGAATTAAAATAAAAGATGAGAGAAAAGCTTGAGGCCAAATGAATCCTGAATATTAAAATACGCTTCCTCGTCTCGTTTATCTTGGAGGAATCAAGTCCGGACATAATAATCACGCTCACAGAAATGAACTGAATTCATCTTGTACCAGGAAAGTTCTCTCGAAATAACCACCAGACTGAAATAAAATGTGATGAGATATTTCTCTGAGCAGCACAGAGAAAAATGTCTTGTGCATACAAATACAATTCCTTTGTTACATCTGCTGCTTTTATTTACTACTCTAATTTTTTTTTGTTTAACACTATAAATGTGGGCTGATCCAGGCCTGCCCAGGAGACTTCGGGCCACGAGTCTGCTTTGGAAAGGAAAAACTCAATCTGCAATCAATCTGCTGCAAGATGATGTCCTCGTCGCGGACCCAGGCACCAAGTGAGATTTGTTATGCTGCTTTGAATTCAGTATCTCAATATTTACATTTTTATTGTGCAAAATGGGGAGGTAAATTGTAAAGAAATGCAATGCATGAATTTTACAAAGGAGGGCCTTAAAGGGACAGTTCACCCCCAAATCAAACATACATATTTTTCCTATTTCCTGTAGTGCTGTTTATCAGTCTAGATTATTTTGGTGTGAGTTGCAGAGTGTTGGAGATATCAGCTGTAGAGATGTCTGCCTTCTCTCCAGTATAGTGGAACTAGATGGCACTCAGCTTGTGGTGCTCAAAGTGCCAAAAAATACATTTGGAAACTCAACAGCAATGTCTCTTTCCAGAAATCATGACCTGGTTTCATGAATAAACTATTTTCTCTCTACCAAACTACACCCACCAATCGTTGTGTTTTTCAAATGCATTTTTTGGCGCTTTGAGCAGCACAAGCTGAGTGCCATCTAGTTACATTATACTGGGGAGAAGGCAGACATCTCTGGATTATCTTGAGTGACCAGGTCAAGATATCTGGGAAGAGATATTGCTGTTCAGAAAAGGCACATATATCTCCAACACTCTGCAGCTCACACCAAAACAATTAAGAATGTACAAGAATGTATTTTTGATTTTGGTGTGAACTGTCCTTTTAGGATTATATTGTGAAAGCTAGATTTTTTTTGAGCCATGGACCGAGCCAGGCTAGCTGTTTCCCCCTGTTTTCAGCCTTTATGTTAAGCTAAGCTCGCTGTAGCTGAGAAGGAAGCTAGTAAGCTTATTTCCCTAAAAATTTTTTAGGATAAATTAAAAGTTTCATGTTAAAAAGTTTCTTTGCCTTTTTTCTAAGTCAGCATAAATTTCTAAGACACTCTTTCATTTGCTTCCTTCTAGATGTCACTACAGCAACCTTGCCTTCTCGCTGCTGGCTCATGTGATGGCCGAGCGAGTGGCTGCCGTCAACTACCAGCGGTGGATCACAGACAACATCCTGGACCGGCTGGGGATGGAGGACACCGGCTTTGACATCACCCCGGGGCTCCAGGGCCAGATGGCTGTGGGGGTTTACTCTAACGGAAAGCCTGCCCCGCTCTATGACCTGGGCTGGTACCGACCTTCAGGTCAAATGTTCTCCACGGCCGCAGACTTGGCCAAACTCGCCATGGTGCTGCTGGGCGCTTACCACCGCAAGATGCTTGAGCCAGACTCGTTGAAGATCATGCTGACCCCGCTCTTCAGGTGCGATAAGGACTACTTCGCCAACCGCACCGGGACGCCGTGGGAGGTGAATGAGCTAATGGGCTATGAGATGCTGCGTAAAGATGGTGATCTGGACGGCTACTCTGCCACCTTCTCCCTGGTGCCCAGGCTAAAGCTCGGCCTGGTGGTGCTAATGGCGGGCAGCCGATCGCAGAACCAGGACCTGATCACTAAGGCCTACAGCCACATCATACCAGCCATAGAAAAAGCTTTCAGGGAAGCAAGGAAGGTCCTTTCTCCACCGCCAAACCCAGAACCTTATGTTGGCTTTTTCACCTACAGCAACATCACTTTCTACGAGATCAAAGCCGGGGCAGACGGAGTTCTGATCATGCAGCAGTTTGGACCTCAGATTGAAGAGCTCATCCCAGAGAAGTACAGGACAATAAAGCTCAACTTCCTGGTCGAGCGAGTCTTCAGAGTGGTTTTTGAAAAAGAGTACCCTTGTGTTTTGCGAGTCGGCACGGCCTCAGTGTCCCTGGAGGCCCAAGATGGACAATTATTTAACTTCTACACATTCGACAAGCGCGGTTTGTCCCCTGGTTTTGACGCGCCAGGACTGAACACGTACAATGTGGTCAGAATAGCCCGCAGGCCAACCTTCTCAAGCTGAACCGCCGCGATGCTGCAGGCTAAAGCAAAGTGGTGTGTCCTTGGGATATGCGAGGGACTGTAAACAAAAAGGGGGATGTGAATAATAAAAGACCAAGTGGGAAAACTGCAGACAAAGATGAGATTGTGCTCTTGATTTACAAAGAGCACGAAGAGTCACAGCGATATGTAGAATGTCCTGCACAGGAAATTAATTACTTTCTCTGCCGAGTGATGTATATGACTGTCCTTCATTATGCCTCCCGACTGTTCACATCATGGTGATACAGTACATGTTTTTCCTGCCTTCTTTGAAACCACTTTTACATTGTCACGGCCTCCTCTGTCCTTGAGTTTGCATGAATATTTACATTGATCTCATTTTCAATTCTCAGACCATGATTGCAGCTCCCCCAAACTAATCGGATCATACATATTCATCCCCCAGTGGTTAGAGGGAACAAAATGTTTCTTTGTGTTACTATGACCTACTGTTTGCTTATGGCAGGTTGAACCAGGATGTTTTCACGACACACATAAATATGCATGATGTTGATTTAATGTCAAGAATCACGCACGGAGATACAAAAATGTTTTAGCTGCCCAATGAGAGGCGATTAAGGACAGAGAGGCTTTTGGTCGCCTGTGTGACCCTTTGCTGTTTAATCCCTAAAAAATGGACTCCAATTTCGTCTCAACCTCTAACACCAATATGAATAATACACTGCTCTGAGTGCTGCATGGAAATGACAGATTCAAGTGTACAAAAATAACTCACAGGAGGCGAAGGCGGATGTTTTACCTTTTATATTATACTGCGTGTCTGAGGATGTGATAGAAACGGAATGGATATTGAAAATGTTGCTCGGTCTTGAAACACCAGGTGCAACGAGTGCAATTGAGGGAATGTGAAGATATAAATCTACTGAGGCCACTTCATCCGTCTGCGGATGGAAATATTGGAACTGGCATTCAACTATGTAATGCAATGTTGTCACGGCCAACGAAGTGAAGCTCATTCTGATGGATGGTACAAGTAGAAAAGCAGTCACGGGCCGTGCAGTATTTTGAGCCACACTGAAACAAACTGTATCAGCGTGCAAAGTCTGTTGATTCTCTGCTGTTGTTGAGGCGTGTTATTTGTGATGTCAGATGAGGCTAATGCAGCCTTCAGAAAAGCCACAATCACACAATGCAATCATGATGATGAATAAAACTTTCTGCACTCATATTCTAGTCGTCAAACCAATCCAGGCATTAACAGCTGAAAAACAAAAATTGCTACATGTGGACAGCTTAAACATTTATTTCTTTTTAAATCAGGCATTGCACAAGAGCCATAATCAGCAATAACTTTGCAAACCACAGTGAACAAGAGCTGATCAATCAGTCCAACCATGTACACGATGGCGGGCCGTGCAACAAGACACGAGATTAGGAAAAGCTCACAGTAAAGCATTACATTCTTTGTTCACAAGATCCACTGAAACACAGAGAAATATGACTTGTTTTTTGTTTTTTTTTGCTGCCCGGCAACACATCAATTTTCCAAATAAGAACAAAAATAATATGACATGTCATGAGTCAAATCAGATTTGACTGTCCCACTTTCCCTCTGGATTCTCCCTCTAAGGCATACAGCAGTTACAGTATAAGACAGCAGGTGGAATATGCAGGCACTGTTGAACAATATCATCCAGAGTAACAAACAAAATCAACACACAAGCTCTTTAATGACATATAATAAGTTTAACAATTTGACATTTTGGTAAACATGTTCGTTCTTTTTCTTGCAGAGAGCTGGATGAGAAGATCGAGATGGTTAGCTTAGCTTAGCATTAAGATGAGAAACAAGGGGGGAAACAGCTCACATTGCTCTGTCCTAAGGTTAAAAAAATCCACTTTTCAGCACAGGTAAATTCCTCGATTAAGACGTTACATCTCATTTGTTTGGAGCCAGATTTGAAAACACCGTTCTTGGCCCCATAAAACCACAACTTCTTGCTTTTAAAGCTGCAGAAAAATGTAGGTTAGAGCATCTTTAGCCTCAGTTAAGTTAAGTTAAGTTATTTGAGTGAAACAGAATAGTGAGGCTACAAGGGTGCAACATATCCTCATACAGTAGTCCCTTTTACACTGTCAGATTTTCGGCGAATGTTGGGCCGTTTTGCCGGCAAGCTGCGAGCGTTAAGACACACAAAGCTGGATTGGCGAGTTGATCCGAGATGCCCAATTTTCGGCCTCGTAGGGTAGACATATTGGCGGAACCTTTTTGGTTTAAAAAGAACGAGGTGCCCTTCCGCCACGGGAGGGGCTGTTGATGACGCCGCACGTGCGACCCACTGGCGGTGGACTTACAGGAAACAGCTGATAGCAGGAATTAGCGAGCAGCTAGTAGCAAGAGGGAAACGCAAACCTGACAGACACTGTAAAGATGAGCAACTGGGGAGACAAGGAATTGCGCGCCCTCCTTGTCCTCGCAAACGAAGAGGCCATTACCGTCAAATGACAGCAACGGTGAAGAACGGGCCGACTTATGAGAGAATCGCCAAAGGACTGACCAGCCGCGGCTTCCCTCTCACGTCACTGTTTAGGTCACACGCTGAGCTACACGTTTTGTTACTTGCTCACGCCCCCCATTGCCCCGAAAAAGGCGCATTCTGTATAAACAGAAGTAGGTAGGCGGCATTTTGCTGCACTCCCTGATTATGTTTTTATACTGCCAATGCTGAAAAAAGACTGATTGGGCTTTCCTGCAAATTGTGCACATATAGAGTTTGTATGATATCTTATGAATAAGTGCCCCAGGAATGATGTCACGTATTTTACAGTCATGTACTTAACATAAAGTTGTGTAGGGAAGTAAAGTTACTTAATTTAGGTTTAGGAAAGGAAACATGGTGATGACGTACCTTAAAACTGACTCACTCAAGTTCACTTAGTTTCGATGGTTCTGAAAACCAGTCTCCTGGGGGAAAGTCCTGTGTTGTGTGAACCAGTTCAGCACTTTGATGCATCAGGGAGAACTGGATACAGCGATGAATGTGGTGCCCTAGTCATGGGATTTGAAGGATGTTATGCTGTCGGATGTGTGGAGGTAAGGAGTTCCAGAGCCTGGAGGCAGTGCAGCTGAAAGCCCTGGCACCCAATGTGCTGAGGCGTGAGGTAGGAATGGTCAGGAGACCAGATGAGGACAAGCGCAGGGAGTGGGAGGGGGTGTATTCCTGGAGAGGGTCAGAGAGGTAAGTGGAGGCAAGGTTGTGGAGAGCTTTGAAGGTGAGCAGAAGGTTTTGTAGTCAATTTGGTATTTAACAGGAAGTCAGTGTAGTTAGAAGAGAATCGGAGTGATGTGGTTGGATGATTTGGTACTGGACTGCATTACAATAGTCAATACAGGTTGTAACAAATGGGTGGACCAAGACTTAAGTGGTGGTCTGGGACAGTGATGGGTGGAGTCTAGATGTGTACATGCAGAGGTGGAAGAAAGCAGTGCGAGTAATGTTTTTTATGTGGGGTTTGAATGAAAGAGTGCTGTCCAAAATGACACCAAGACTCTTGACCTGACTGGAGGAAGGTACAGAGAAGTTGTCAGTGATGATGCATGGGATTTGGGTGTTTTGACTTACAGTGCGGCCAAATGCGGCCCAGCATCTGACTTCAGCTGGCCAAACCGCTAACTAGGGGGCTCCACTAACTTGAATGGGGATAAAATGATTTAATCTTGCGACTCCTTTTAGACTTTCCAAATGATATTGGACTGAATGGATCAAATCCTGATAGTGAAACCAGTCATTTTGCAGGGTTTATGATGCTCAAAAAAAAATGTATCTAATGATTCACAGATGTCTCTTTCACCATTGTAAGTGTATGGGAAAAAGTCTTTTTGGGCCCAATGGCATCATGTGATGGACCCCAGATTTTGCAGTACCAGTGTTTTATAATTATTAATATGAAAATTGGTTTCAAATTGTCTTCACTCCAGTCAGTGCATTGGTCTCATGATCACAGCCTACCTGACCGTGGGTTAAACACGAATTGTGGTGTATTACTTTTCGAGTGCAAACTGTGCATGAGAACAGCCTGAAGAGTGATATGTATTTAGTGATATATTTATATGATGGGTGGCGTTAGCTTGTCCCCCAAAATCACATTTGATTGGATACATTTTTGTAACCACAGCTGAGTTCAAGATGAGGCATCAAAAATATTTCTTACATTTTATGAGAAGAGGGCTGAGAGGGATTTTGTAATGGAAATACTCAAAAATGATTTTTTTAAACACATATTTAGCATGTAAGACAAGATGAATAAATAATAAACAAAAGGCCACAGGATCAGAACGGAAAATATGTTTTCCATTTACTCTTTTTAAAGTGTTTTATTTTCATAGACTGAACAAATGAGATGCAGCTGTGTTAATTAGAGAGCATTAAACCTGCTGGTAAGTGGCTTTTGTTACCTTTGGACAGAGCCAGGGTGGTAGTTTTGCCCTGTTTTCAAACTGTATGTTAAAGGTACATTATGCAGGAATTCTCAGTTACTGTTCATAAACACAACCTTCAAAGTTGGCCCTTCCCCTGCTGAACTATTGTAGCAACATTTAATTTGTTGTAGTGGAAAAGACGATACATATGTCGCCTCATAGCAAGAGGATTCCTGGTTCGAACCCAGGGTGGGAGAGCCCTTTTGTGCGGAGTTTACATGTTCTCCCTGTGTCAGTGTGGGTTTTCTCCGGGTACTCCAGCTTCCTCCCACAGCCCAAAGACATGCAGGTTAATTGGTGACTCTAAATTGTCCGTAGGTGTGAATGTGAGTGTGAATGGTTGTCTGTCTCCATGTGTCAGCCCTGTGATAGTCTGGCGACCTGTCCAGGGTGTACCCTGCCTCTCACCCAATGTCAGCTGGGATAGGCTCCAGCCCACCTACGACCCCTAACAAGATAAGCGGTAACAGAAAATGAATGAAAGACCCACCTGTCCAACAGAATACTCCACATTGCGTCCCTATCCTCTTCTTCAGTGCTCGCCAATGTAAGCAAAAGCAAACCCCAGCTTCACTCTTGTTTTGGAACAAGCTTTGTCAGCTTGGCGTTTCGCCTTGCTGTATTTGTGTTTTTTCAGCACTGTGTCCCTGATTTTCATAGTTACCTCTTGGATGCATGCTGTTGCTACCTTTTTATAAAGTCCCGACCTCACCCACGCGCCAAGTCCATTAATGTCCTGAACACAGTAAAATAAAGAGAATATATGAAAATACAGGCAGAGGGCAGAGGCTACGCAGATAAACACACCACCAAAAACTTATAGCTGGTCATAAATGATCATTCAGAGGGATGACTTTTATGAGTCTACACATTGCGTTTTCAGAAAATCCTGCATAGTATACCTCTACGCTAAGGTAACCATCTCCTGACATTTGCTTCATATTCAATAGATATGAGAGTGCTACTAATATTCTTATCTAACTCTCGTTATATTTCCCAAAATGTCAAACTATGATTTTTGTGCCAGATGCTTGTCAGCTCATTCAGACCAAGTCTCAGAACACGGAGGTCTTGCAGGTCGTCTCGTCACATGCACACGTGAGGACTGCAGTGTCCCTGTTCAGTGTCATGTTGGGAGACAGTAAAGGGATGAAAGCGTTGGAGTCCTTACCCTCAGTCTGAGCTCTGCCACTTGAGACAGAGGGTTCCAGTAAAATCTTAGGGAACGGCGGTGAGTCTCTGACAGAGCTATTATCCTCCGTATGGGAGCAAACGAGTTCTCGGAAACACTCCCTGAAGCGTGTGGAGAGCAGGCTATAGATGATGGGGTTGACTGCTGAGCTGAGGTAGAAGAAGACGCCCGACAGGATGTGGACGTACTGATAAATGTTGTGCATCAAATCGGTCCACTGGCTGATGGAGCTCCACAGGAGCCTCTCGATGTGGAAGGGCGCCCAGCAGACTCCAAACACCGCCACCACGATCGCTAGAGCATCAGGACACAGACAATGAGGCTGTTACAAACTTGTTTTTACAAGTTAAACTCTTTTCTTTGCTGCTGCTTTCTTTCATTAAGCTTTGAAACCACTGGTACCCTTACTGGGAAGATCAGACTAGACAGAGACAGAGATGGGGCTGAGTGGAAAGAAAAGGGGGCTACATGCTTAAAGAACACCACTCTGTAATGGACACAGGTGGGGATCCAGATGTACTAGAACACCCTGTTTTTTGGTAGTTTCCCCCTGCAGTTAGACATGCTCTGTGTAATGACAAATAATCAGAGTTAATAGGTAATAAAACACACGATATTCACTTCAGCACACTCAAAGGTGCTCCTACTGCAGAGCTACAGCCTTGGCCCAATAAGTCCGTATTTTTTGTTTTTTAAATCCGTCATCCAATTAAAATCATTGCACACAGAAACTTTGCAAAAACTTTGACTCTGAAAATTTGCAGTACGAAGCAAAAATGTAAAGACACTTTTGCTCTATGCTGGCTGTCTTCCCTCTCTGCCTTTACATTGTCTCTAACTGTGTGCGGTTCACCTCCTCCTCCTTCTCCTCCTCCTCATTATCATCATCCACCTGAAAAAAGTAGGCTATTTGAGTTATGAAACTGTGCACTCCATTCCTCTATCTTGTTGTCGATGTATGTGTCCCTGCACATTGTGCCAAGTTTTCTTCACTGCCTGTTGGTCAAACAATGTTTGAAAGGCTTTTAATGGATGCAAACGAAAAAGTTTTTTAGTTTTAGACGTGTGAAAAGGCCTTTACTTGGACCAGGGTGACCAGTAGCTTACTGTGGCTAATGCTAATGTTAGCAAACTTAATATTGCCGTGTTACAGCCATTATTGAGTCAGTTCACTGTAGAGCTGCAAAAATTATTTGATTAATCGATTAGTTGATCACCAGAAAATACACCGAGCCAACTATTTTGATCATCAATTGTCATTTTTCAAGCAAAAAATTCAAACATTATCTGGTTCCTACTTGTCAAATATGAGGATATGATGCATTTTGTAAGCTTTTGAAGACAAGACACACCATTTTTTGTCCTTAGCAAGGAAATTTGGTTGTTGCAGCAGTACAAGGACAGACATCAATAAAGAAAAGTATAGAAATAGCCTATAAAACAAGCAGTGCACACACTAAAATAAGAACAGAGTAAAAATAGAAACCAGGGCAGTTATATAAATGTAATCAAAAACAGCCAATTTGAATACATCTCCTTGGGCTGTGGAGATTTATAGCATTTCAGACTATTCTGTGAAAAAAAATACTAATCAAATAATCAAGATTTAATAGATAAAATCATCATTGGTTGCAGCCCTGTTCACTGACTTCCTCTCACTGTCAGTTAGGTTGCTCAAATAACCTTTTTATATTTGCGTATATTGTCACCAAATTCACACAGCACAAAATCAGACAGATAATCTGTGGGAAAAAATATTCCTCTGCCTACTCTATTGCCTTGTAGCATTTCTAATGGCCTTGTGAGCAAAGACAACCAGTCAGAGCTGAGGAGTCTCTAACACAGCTGTCAATCACTGCTTGTGAACTGCGGTCAAACTGTCAATCTAGGCAGCGCTGATTGAATATAAATCAACACTCTGTTACGACACTGCCTGTTTCTTGCCAGAGTTTCTCATTTTACAGCTAAACAGTGCACTAAAATATGTTTCTGAAAACATTTGAGGCAAGAAACTGGCAATGCAGAATTGTGATAAATTTTTGATCAGCGTCAGAATTTCCATGTGGGAAAAATCCAGGAAGTAAACAAAACGTTGAAGAAGAGTACACTTGCAAGATAAATGTGACACTTTCTAATGTCACAATGGAGGGACAACTACGCAGGTTGATTTTAGCGCTGCTCATCGTGGACTATATTGCTGTCATTGTTCATTTTAGTCAAACCATACAGTTTGAAAACGAGGCGCGGCTCCAACTAGAAAACAATGTTTTGATGCATTGGATGTGCTGAATGTGCATATTAAGGCAGTACAGGAGGAGGTGCACATTAATAATCCTCCAGGACTGTAACATGCTCATGTTTAACCCAAACAATGTGTCATGTTACTGCAGTTGGTTCAGATCCAGGTCGGAACACGTTCTCACCACAAATGAATGAATCAAACCAGAGTTTGTTTGTAACCAGACCGAGACCACCGCTTCAAGAATGTCTTGGTCTGGTTGTTTTGGTGCACACCCGAGTGCAATTGCTGTGTTCACACCTGCCCAAACGAGCCGCACTTTGGGGACAAACGAACTTGAGTTTGATTGAACCGAACCAAACAGGGCAGGTGTGATGGCAACTTCAGGATATGGTGACAGTTTCAGCAAATATGACACAAAGGCATTTTCTTGAAAACTGACGTCCGAAGCAGGTGACTTAAGAGAATCTTGTAAATGCAGCTCTTTGCTGTGGTGGTTGCTGTTCAGCAAAAGTAGTATTGTACCACTTTAACAGCCACAATGTTAAATATAAACCCCTGAAAAACTCCCAGGCATCATTTAAAGGCTATTTTAGATTAAATACAGACATCCTAATCATGTGCATTAACTCTAACAAGATAAAACTAGAATACTGTTGCTCCATTAACTTCCTTTTGATGTGGTCTAAAAGATAAAACTGAATTAAGTCTTTAAAATTTTAGGATTTTATGGTACTATTACTCATGGCCATTTGTAAATGTGTCACGCTGAGCAGTGGAGGTTGATGATGAAGCACTCTTATATTCCTCTCCTAATGCTGCATGCATAATGCCCTGTGCAATGCAGCCTGTTTGGCTGTTTACGGTGGTGGGCATATGGCATCAAGCTAACTGACGTAGCTTTGTTTGGAGGCTTGGTGGCTCTCCACACAGTCAGAGATATTTATAAATGTGAGAGAAGCAAACATTTGATACTTGGTTTCTCTCTTTTCCCAACAACAGAGTTTGTGAGATTCATCTGTTTAAACCCTTAACAAACAGTGAAGCTTAAAGGTTGGAGAGATCATCTCATCCCATGTTGTTTGACAGCATCACATTTATATTCCGTATCATCTTGTTCCAGCTCTTCACCGAAGATACAAGATGTTTACTCTGTGAGTGAAATATTCAGGCTCAAGATCCCAGATGACATGCATCATTTCAAACACATTTCCATAAAAATTCAGCCTGACATGTTTGCTCTCTCCATTCAAGCTTAAACACAGGTCTGTGGGTCTGAACACAATTTGGCTGCACAGCACGAGTTTTGACTGGCTGACACACACTCGCAGGGAAGCAACATTTAGTGATATTTTCTCAACAAGCTTTGTAACATAACAGTTTGGGTACTATAAATGAACTGTGGTAAACTTCCCTCCCAACACATTCATGGACCTTCCACGTCCAGATACGAAGTGCAAGGTACCCTGGGTGCGTTGGTTGTTCACGTTCTGGGACACCGTGTCAAGTTCTTTCAAAGTACACTTCTGTTTTCACAGGAAATTCACTGTTTACATACAGTCTCTTTCAAAATAAAATCACTACGTCAGTACGACAATGTGAATTGATGTTTTTTTTGCTCCAACAACTAACGCACGTGGTTGGGTTTAGGAAAAAATAACAGGGCTTGGCTTTATAATCTTACGGGA
The DNA here is from genome assembly GCF_006386435.1 of Epinephelus moara. NCBI lineage: Eukaryota > Metazoa > Chordata > Actinopteri > Perciformes > Serranidae > Epinephelus > Epinephelus moara. Next base: position 40,645,349 of record NC_065529.1, on the reverse strand, counting down.
CGCGAATGCCGCTCTCCCGGCTGAAAGTACGAGTTTGTTTCATCAACCACAGCTCCCACCCACCCTATTGGAGTTTCGCCACCTTAACTTTCATTCTTGTCCCGCCACATTTTCTCTAAACTTCCCAGATAGCACACATACATCTGGCTGACGTCGGACCGATGTATCAAGTTTAGATCGTTAAGACGTAGCAGGGAGAGCATTTGCTCATTGCCAAGACGTCACTGAGACGTTGGCCTTTAATCGAAAATGACCACCACGCGACGTTCAAATGATCAATAAAAGAAGCTGCGCTCCGTGGGCGCTCCTTCATTAATATTCATATGCTTCGTTAACTACGACCTTTATTCATTTAGGTCGGACCTTTCAAGCTACAAATATTTCACCATTCAATGTGAGAAATCAGTGCTAACATTCAAAAATAGCTGACTGTTACCCTATTTCGTGTGTAAGTGTGCACAATGAAGAGACAAAAGTCAATTTGACAAACTTTATTTTCAAATTTCCACAAACAATATCTGACGGCCAGTCCGCTTCTCCTGGCAGCCTGCAAGACACAGAAAAGATGATGAGCACATAACTTCAAGAAACAAATCCCAACTTCACCACTGTATTTTTTTTTTAGCATTTCAGCTGTCTTTTAGCCAGATTGAAGGCTTTGTGTCCGTCACTCTGCTTAATTTAGTGTTGAAACGGTTAAATAACGGGATCCGTTAACTCCGTTAACTGTTAACAGCAGCTCAACAATCAGTCCTTCATCTCGGAAAAACAGTGGCTTCAAAACTGCGCTATTACCTGTAGCCACCGGGTCAGTTTGCTTTGCAGAGGAGGAGACCTCAACTGATAAATTGCCCATAAAATCGCATTAACAACATAGTGAAGGCATCCTTAAACTTCACTATTTGACCTCCGCGCTCCTCTCCACTCTTCTCACCCACACTTGAGCACCCGTTCTGGGATACACAGTGTCGGCCCACCCCGCCTGACCTCCGTAGTCCTCTCCGCTCTTCCCACCCACACTTGAGCACCCATCCAGGGCCCTGGTGGTCAGGCCGGGGGGCCACGGGACCACGGGTGGCAGCTCCGGGCACTTCCACTTTAACCCAAAATGAGTGTTAACGATAACCAGATGAGCAGATAACCTCAACTAGGGAAAATAAAATGAAAACACCACAGTTGTAGCCTGTTAGCTAACATGAGCTAAACCGCTAAACTAGCTAACAGCTAACGAAAGATAATGTTAGCTGGTGGGGACATGTGCTATATACACCCAGTCATGCTTCGCCACTCACCAGGAACCTCTTTTAACGGTCACAGAATAAACAATAAAGCTATTTTCTGCCAATTTATTCCAGTAGAGCTTACCTGAAACCAACTGCGATGAGATGCTGTGTCCTGCGAGCTCAGTTCCAAACAAACACTGCGGAGATGAAATTCCGCCTCTATGGCGACTTCCATATGTGGGCAGACATTCTACGGCACTGGGCCGACCCAAAGCCGACATAACTGAGACGTTTGATGAGCTGGGACAAAAGAGTATTAAATTTAAAGATATCCGCCCATGCGGCCGACGCTTGTCAGACGTTATAAATTCAGGACCGATGTGTCGTCCTCAGGCCGACGTCGGCCAGATGTATGTGTGCTATCTGGGTTTAATGGCGACCAGCCGCATATCATGCCGACGTTAAAGGACGGCTTTTTTCATCTGTGGCTGACGCCGCAAGTCACTGCCTCAGCACCGGATTTCGATTTTCTTGCCAAGATCTCCCTGCTACTGTCAGCTCAATTTTTGCTGTCTCTTGAGGCTGTTGCTCGAACTGCAGATTGTGCTTCCACATTTTCGTCTGTCCGCCATCACGAACACGAAGAGTAAAGAAGCAGCTCGAACTCAACCTGTAAAACCAGGCAGTGCTCATCAATTGTAAAGATTTTGTGACTGTGCTGCCTTTTTCTCGCCTAAAATGTCTTCAGAAACTTATTTAAGTGCCCTGTTTGAACTTGTGAACAAGAAGTGGCCTGTTTCCTGTGGTTGCAACACTGAGTTCGAATGGTAAAACTAGGCAGAGGTGATCAAAAATAAGTCAAGATCAAGATGTGTTGCCTATTTCTCGCCTCAAATGTTTTCGGAAACATTTGCATAAGCACATACAGTGAGCAGCAGCGACGACCCACTGTCCGACCATGAGAACGGAAATAGAGGGCTCGGCGGGGATGTAGCACCTGCGGACATTTTGACTTGACCAGCAGACTTCACTACAAGCCAGGTGACATGCTTTACGTTCTGAAACCAGCTGCAGGTGATTTGACCAGTTGATTTTCAGGTGACACTATCAGACAGCTTTAGTCGAGCTCAGACGTTCTAAAACAGTTTTGTCTCGTCGCAAACAATTCTTATTTCCAGGTAATTATACTCAGAAGGAAACATACTTATTATATTTTATTCTATTTTAGCCAGTACATCCCCCTAAATCCTACACACTGGACCTTTAAGGTATAATGTTGTTCTTCTTTTTAGCGTGTTAGCATGCTAACATTTACTGGTCAGCAATAAACTCAAATAGCAGCTGAGGCTGATTCACAGGTATTTGGTTAAGCAGCACGTATTGTCATGGTCTCTATCTCTACTTCATTGCTTGTGTTTCTGTGTGTTCCCTGCCCCCTGCCCTCATGTGGTCTCCCTGCATGTGTGTCTGTGATTGTGTGTGTTTGTGGGCGGGGCTACTCCTGCTCCTGAGCCCCTGCAGCTGTCGCACCTGCATCTCATTATCAAATCAACTGCTGCAGTAGTATATCAACCCCAGCTTTCCTGATTGTTCAGTCTACTACAGCGGTAGTTATGCTCACAGGCCAAGTCGTACTTTGCTTTGTTCCTCTGTTTCTGAGTTAACAATCTTCTTTCCCTGTGCCCCCGACTCATCTCTGCCTGCCAGTCTGCTGCTCTGGATTCTCACTCTCCTGTCTGCCTGCTTACTCTCAGCATGGGCGGATTATGAAACAATGCTGACACTTCGGGCCCCTGGGTCTGTGCCCAGTAGGTCCATTCAGTAATCCATCCATGGCCCATCAATTCAGCCACTGGATCAGCCTCAAGAATACTAACCCTCATCCTCTTCCCTCCCCGCGTGCCAATAGCTCCATTCCTTCAAGTCTGAAACAAACCTTTTTTAAACTGTTTTCCAGAGGCTGTGTGCTGCACTCTGGGCTCACTTAACATATATTCAGAAATTTGAAATTTAGGCCTAATGATGGTGCAAAAAGTAAAAGTAAAAGGATCACCAAACTTATTCGTAAGAGGGAGATGAATGCCCAGTATCACTGCAAACAGTCCAGCAGCTGTTCGGATCATTTCTAAGGAAAAACTCAGTGTTATAGTGATGCTGGAAAAAATGCCAGCGCTTCCTCTGAGAACCATGAATGTCTGTAAATAATTTCATGGCAATCCACCCAGCAGCTGTTGAGATATTTCAGTGTGAAGCAAAGACATTGAGTGTTAACTAAGAATGTTTTTGGTGCTGCAAAGACTCAAAATCAATGTCATGAGGAGTGTGTGTGTTTTGATCAGATTCAGTCCCCGGCAACATGATCATCAAACAGCTGTCAGCAGATTTTGATTTTTATGAAGCTAAACTGGCAGTAGAAACACACATCTCCCATGTGAACATACAATACAGCACTCTGACCTTGACAGGTAACATGAGGTTCGTGTTGAATTCCATCACCTACAGGAAGGAACTGGTGAATGAATTAGGCTGTCAGGTCTGAGGAGGAGCATTAACTCAAACTTCAGTTCTGGATGAGCCAGTTATTGCTCTTAAAGGGGGGTACAGTGTGCGGACCTGTGTGTTTGTGTGTTTTTAAATAGCCTGTCAGGGCCATGAAGATGACTCCAACTGGAATGTAATACCATCTGTTATTTTACAAGTGGTGGACAACCTGTTCTCATTCCCAGGGCGTCAAATATGGCAGCTTGCTCAGTGGCCCCTGGCTTTAATTACCAATACACAAGGCACCTACAGCATCCTATGAGACACCCCAGGCTTTCAACCAACTCCAGTGTAATCCCACTGCAGTAATAATGTAGAAGAAAGAGCAAAAAGGTTCAAGTAGGGTGGGAGAGAGGGATGGGTCAAACACACACAGGGCTTTCACCCAGGAGAGCAGAGTTTGTATCTGATGTGAAACCAAAAGTCAACTTGATGTTTTTTTTAACCGTGAAACACATTTACTGGCATACATGATGCAGTTGTGAGGTATCACAGTGGTCAAGGGACATACTTGTTAAATTACTGTAGCAAAGGTAGTTATTTGAACCCAAACCATGATTATTCTTGGTTTGGGTTGTTCTTCAGGTGTATAAGAGCAGGTTTGGATTGTTCTTCAGGTGTATAAGAGCAGGCTGTTGGCTCCCTCAGATTACATCTCAATTCCTCGATTACCCTGTAAGTTATTCATATTCCTTTAGTCCGTAAGGGTCCTCAGATCAAAAGAATCAAAATAAACATTAATCCAAGATGTCAGTGTTGTTTAACAGGATAAAGTGGCTGGATTACTGTAATGCACTTTTTGCTGCACTGACAAACAGACGTTAAGTAAACCCCAGCTTAATCAGAATGAAGCAGCCAGAGTTTTAACAAAAACTAAGGTCTGACCACGTGACTCCTATTTCATCTTCTCTTCACTGGCTCCAAATAAAACCAAGAACTGATTTCAAAGTACTTCTTATTGTTTTTAAATGCTTTAATGGTTTAGCTTTTTCCTATGTTGCTGACATGCTCAAAGAGTACACACCAGGGAGATCCCTTAGATCATCAAATAAAGGTCTACTCATTGTACCTAAAATCACCCTCAATCAGCTCATGGTGCTTTTAGTCATTACGGTCCGACTCTCTGGAATTCTCCTCCACATGAACTACAGTCTGCTACAACAGAGTTCTCTTTTAAGAGCAAAATAAAAACGTATCTTTTATCGCAAGCTTTTAGTGAGGTTTTTAAGTGTATTTAGAATAATTATTGTAATTATCTCCCCTTTTTTTGATTGTTTTTATTATGTCCCGCTTTTATTTATATATTCATTTCCATAACTGCTTATTTTGTTAGGAATTGGAGGGGGGCTGGAGCCTATCCCAGCTGACACTGGGCGAGAGGCAGGGTTCACCCTGGACAGGTCACCAGACTATCACAGGGCTGACACATAGAGACAGACAACCATTCACACTCACATTCACACCTACGGACAATTTAGAGTCACCAATTAACCTGCATGTCTTTGGACTGTGGGAGGAAGCTGGAGCACCCGGAGAAAACCCACGCTGACATAAAGAGAACATGCAAACTCGAACCAGGAACCCTCTTGCTGTGAGGCGACAATGCTAACCACTGCAGCACCATGCAGTGTTTGTCATGTATGATGTATCTTAAGCACACTGAGTGTACACTTGTCGTATGAAATGTGCTATATAAACGAAGTTGACTTCATTATTCTGGACAATAAAGATTACTGCAATGAGAGAGGAGAAAGACCATTTTAAGCTCTTAAATTAGGAGACAAGAGGAAGGTTCTCTCCCTTGAGATGAATTTAAATTAATGGAAAAATGGGCAAAATCTCATACTGGTGTTGGGCTTAGTTATGTCTGGGGAGAAATATAATGGACAGAGGAGAGCAGGAGATCTTATTTTGAGTTTTTATTTCCTCTGTGCTGTAGCGTGTAATGAGTTGAAATACACACGGCAATAGAAATATTCCAAATTGATGCTAAAGGGGTACATAGAGCATCATCGTTTGAAACCTAGGGCCACTGCCAAGGTGCTGCATTTGACGAGCTGGGAGTGAGAACGTGTTGTGGTGGGAGATGATGGATAAATTAAGTCTAGATAGAGCTCCTCACACAGAGAATGACAAATAGATAATCTATGAATTTAGAGTTACAGCGCCCAGATGAACTGTATACTGTCAGAACTGTGCTAAAACTGTACAGGAAGCCTCTTCAAGCTCCAATGCTTAGAGGACATGAATCCCTCCAGAATGCAAATGATCCATACAAAGACCTGAGAATCCTCTGGCATTATTTGCTCTGTGTGTTCCTCACGTTTGTCTTTTGGGAACATGTCTTGGCATGTATAATACAGATTAGAGGCGATCTGCTGTCACATCATGGCAACCTTTGACATATGTGTTTCCCAAGAGAGAAAATAACTCACAGAGCATCTTGTTGATCTGTCTCCTGCGCCCGTTCACACTGAATTTCCTTCGAATGCTGCTGCAGTTCTTTCCCAGGCTGCCGTTGGGCTGCCGCCTTTCACTGCACAGGTGAAGACCCATCACCAAGTACAGCACGCTAATCACCATCATGGGCACAAAGTAGAAGCACACGGTGGTGATCTGCATGACCATGTTATAGATCCACAGGGGCTTCAGCACAGTGCATATGGCCGACTCCTCCTTTCTCTCTGGGAGGTAAAAAATGCCGTGCAGGGAGGTGTTGGGGATGGCACAGACCATCGACACCACCCACACGATGGTGATGACCCGCTTGGCGTGCTGGTTAGTCGACAGGTACCGCGTTTTGAGCGGGTGCACCACAGCGATGTACCTCTCCACGCTCAGAGCTGTGACGTTGAGGATTGAGGCGAAGCACACCGTCTCGAAGAGGAAGGTCTTGAAGTAGCAGCCGCCCTCGCCGAAGGGGAACGGGTAGTTCTGCCACAGGTCGTAGATCTCCAGAGGCATCCCGAACAACAGCACCAGGAGGTCCGACACGGCCAGACTCAACAGGTAGAGGTTGGTGGGGTTCCTCATCTTCTTGTGCTTTGCGATCACCGCACATGTGAGCAGATTCCCAGACAAGCCCGTGAGGAAGATGAGGAGGTAAATGCTGGTCACAGGCAGGAAGAAGGGCGATCGTTTCGGACCCAGGATTTCAAAAAGGTTGACTTCAGTAAATGGATCATCTGTGTAATTCCCAGTGGCATTGGGTGGCATGCTGGTGTTGGATCCGTTTGAAGGGAAGCCCTGCAGAGAGAGCTCCATTTCAGAGAGGAAAACTGAAGGATTAACGGGGAGGTGTCAACACATCCTGCGTCGATTTCTGGGTTTGCTCAACTCTGGGATCCGGCTATAAAAAGATAAAGTAAAAAGATGAAAGTAAAACCGTTATCAGAAGAGCATTTTATTTGACATGACTGCTCTGCGATGATTGGGGTCAAACTTCAGTTTAACATTTCTTTTTTCCTCTTGTTTCTTTTACACACTTTAAAACTGAAACTCAGGGATTCACACACTCCCAGAGCTTAACACCTAATTATAACATTTAAAAGATTTTAATCTTTGACCTGGCACGCTCAAAATGAAAGGTATATCTGAATAAAACACGTCTGATATTTAAATAGGTACCATCATTACAGCTGCTACTAATGGTTGTTTTCATTAGTATTCAAGCATTAATCCAAAAACCCCAAAGATATATAGTGTACAGTAATATATGACTTAAACAAAGCAGCAAATCTTCATATTTGACAAGTTGCAACAAGAAAATGTTTGAACTTTATGCTTGAAAATAAATCGCCAAAACAGTTAATCAATTATAAGAATAGACCCTGATAAATTTTCTGTCCTTCTCCTAATTGATTAATTAATCAAGTGTTGCAGCTTTACATGTACACCCCCCAGGTGACAGACGGATTAATGTGGTGTCCTAAAATGCTTCATTTTCAAGGGGGATCAGCACCCGCAGGAAATACAGGAGACAAACACAGTCAGGGCAAATTAATAACATATTTACCCAGTGGCGTAAGGTAGTTATGACGAGCCCCAATGCACGCTACTGTGATGGGTCCTAATGCACGCTAGTTACTACTTATAAGGTGCACACACACGCCACTGGCAACTACATGATCCAAAGGAATCTTATGTATTGAGCTTTGCTACTGTCTCCTCCTGCACTTTTATGTTTGAAAGAAACGACTGCTCGCTCTATTCAGGGGTTTTTTTAAGTTTATGTAGAATAAGCATTAATTTTGTCAAAGATTGCAACTGACTATTTTACCAAGAAGAGAAAATCATGACGGAGATGGGTTTGCATTTTTTAAGGGCATATGGTCTAAAGCACAGTGGTTCCTAACTGGTGGGTCATGGTCCAAAAGTGGATCACGGCACCATTCTGAATGGACCGCAAGTGACTCTAAAACTTGTCAAGTTTGTAATAAGAGCTTTTATTTTGAAGTGCCATTTCCTGCTGTAGAGTGAGTGACTAACCGACAGGTACTTGACAGAGACAGCAAAGTCAACCCGGCCTCACTCCGAAGTCACTGAAGTCCGGTGCTTGAACAGTGACTTGTTGCATCAGACACATCAGACACTGATGAAAAAAGCTGTCCTTTAAACGTCGGCATGATACGTGACCAGTCATCGCTATAGTTTTTTTTAAAAAAAAAGAAGATTTATTTTGGGCATTTTTGCCTTTAATGGATAGTTTAGCGTGAAAGGGGGAGAGAGAGGGGATGACATGCAGCAAAGGGCCACAGGCTGGAATTGAGGCGAGGTCGCTGCAGCAAGGACGGAGCCTTTGTACAAGAGGCCCCTGCTCTATCCACTCAGCCACCGACGTCCCACTATTACAGTTATTAACAGTGCTCGGCGGCACTAGGGGGAAATGCAGCGGGACAAGAATTGAAGTTAAGGCAGCAAAAGTCTGACTTGGTGGTGGATGTGTCCAACAAACACAGACTTTCAACCGTGAGAGCGGTGTTTGTGTCCTGTGAGATTACCTGTGAGACTTTTTTCCTAAACCTAACCACGTGTGTTAGTTGTTGGAGGGAAAAAACATCAATTCGTGTAATCGTGTTGTTATATTGACATAGTGCGTTTATTTTAAAAGAGACTGTCTGTAAACGGTTAATTTCCTGTGAAACCAGAAGTGTATTTTGAAAGGAGACAAACTTGACACGGCATCCCAGAATGTCAACAACCAAAACACCCTCTTGGGGCGTCGGTGGCTTAGTGGATAGAGCAGGCGCCCCATGTACAAGGCTGTTGCTGCAGCGGCTCGGGTTCGAGTCCAGCCTGTGGCCCTTTGCTGCATGTCATCCCCTCTCTCCCCGTTTTTTACACTTAACTGTCCTATCAATTAAAGGCAAGATGCCTAAAAAACAACAACAAAAAAAACAAACAACCAACACACCCAGGGTACCTTTCACACCGTATCTGGACATGGAATGTCCACGACCAAACGTCGATATGTGACAAGGTCGGAGTGAGAATGTGTCGGCAAACTAGCTCAATGACATGTCCAAATGAAAGTATGACGCTAAATATTTTAAACTGTGGTACCCTGAACTAAAGACGAAGGAGAAATCTGGACCCTGTGGGACCAGTTGGAAACCACTGCTCTGGCAAATGAACCATTTTTATTTTAGTGAGAGTTTTTGTTAGAAACACACTGGTGTAGTTTCAAGGTGGGGATCCGAATCATTCGCCCCCACCCTGAGGGGCACCATGCAGCTGCACTGTCTTTAATTACGCCCCTGTGTTTGCCTGCTGATGTCCACCTGGTGCAGAGATGCATCACTCTTATATCAAACCACACTTTGAATGTAAATTTTAGGTCAATGAATGTTATGTAAAACTTAATTCAATTATACTTTTGTTATGAAACTACAGTATCTCATTATCAGTCTAATTATCATTAAATATTAACTGTTCTATTTTAAAATGTCTGTGACCTAATATATGCAACTCTGCAGATCTCACTGCAGCAATAAAGACACGAGACCTGATTTCGTCTAAATTACATAATATTTTATGGCACAGACTCTTTCATGACAAAACACATTTTGTGTTGGTCACGCGTGAAGAAGAATCACTTCACTGATGAAAACGAATTGGTCTCATGTGCAAACTGAAGATTTCCCCCGTGTGTTGCTTTTACTGCCTCACTAATATGGTTCAAATTATCCCCACCAACCAGAGACTGTTGATGATAATTGGCATTACACACACTGCACTGATAGATGCTAATGACTTCTATTAGAAGGTTAATTATGTCCCCACATTTCATGCATCACCCTGCTAATCCAAGGTTTTGTGACTAACACAGTGTGAGCTGCATTGTTGGAGTTAACCTGAAAGACACTGAGACTCCTAATGTTCCTGCAGGGAATTATAACCTGTCTGTGATCTGAGCATCATATTTAATGATATTTTGATTGCTACATTTAAAAAAAAAATCAATCAAGTCAGTTAATAGTATTTGGGGGATTTAATGCCAGTTGTCAAATACTTCAAAGCATCTGTCACAAAGGAAATAAAGATGTAAACACAGACTATATCTACTTGATCACACACTGGCAGCCTTTAACTTTTGTTTTAAAAGATTTAAAATAGAAATAAAGCTCACCTTCACGCTGCTGCTCTGCAAAGCGCTTCTTATAACGAGCTCTCTGTGCGCTCATGATCCCAAATGACGGAACAAATGAGGCGAACTGAGAGAAAAACAGCGAATGCAAAAGTTGTTTGACGCGCCACAGACAAGAGGAGACAGACGGTGCACGGTGCGTGCGCTGCAGCCAGGTCCTCCTTCAGACTGATACAGGATGAACGGAGGAGAGAGGCAGAGAGACTGAGGTGGTGGGGGTGGGGGTCTCATGAGATCATCCATCTGCCTAATTTATTTAGCCTATATGGTTTGAGAGGTCTGGATCAGGGAGTGCGCTCATGAGCTTTGCTGTTCAACAAGAGACAATATTTGCATAAATGAAAAAGACCACACTTGATAAATCTGAATGTTGCAGCTGATTCAACTCTCCAGGAATATTTTAGCACTATTTTGGGATATCTTTTTTTTTTTTTTTTTAATTAAAAAAACTCATTATAAAATACTGCTGTGTACCAGGGAAACATCAGAGACTGCAAAATATAAGAGAAGGTGTGTGAGGCGGGGTCACAAAAGAGCAGAGGGTTCTGTATTTTTAATTTTGCTCAAGGCAGAGTAGCAACTTTTATCATTCTCTCCACCAACTCATCAAATATCAACTCTTGGTCGGCAGCCCGTCAGTGTCAGACACAGATGCACAGAGTCAGCCTTTAGTGGTGGTATGGGGCGCAACGGGTGGTGGCATTTGTTGACGCTCCAGGCAACCACCATGGTGTAAGAGAGAAAGTCTGCATAGGTCAGGTGGGAGGGAAGGTGGATGGTTTAGACACAATTTAAAGTTGCCCCCAGGAGCTCGCTGTTGTTGTCTCTTATTTTAAAAATGAAGTAGTGTGCTAGTATGTGTAGCATATTATGCTAGCAACGTACATCATTTGATGTACATGATGCTTTTTTTCTAAACTACATCTACGTGTTTGCTATGTGGTCATTTTGTTAAACACACATAAGAGTGGTGTATTGGCTAACAACTGCGTTTATATGCAAACCATATTCCGATTAAGGTCAATATTCAGGTTAAGGTAATGTTCCGAATAAGGTGTTTATATGCGCTGCAGCAACTGGAATATTCCGTTTACATGTTAATTGACATATTCCCGTGTTTCGGTGTATTCCAGAAAAGACCCCGAGCTACTGGCCTACCAGAAATGCTCTTATTTAATGCAACACTCAACCTGCGGGGGGCAGCGATATGCCTATAGACGAATTCGGTGGTGACATGTATCAGTCATCAATTCATTATGCTGTCATTGTGAACTGACTCTCTACAGTGACAGCATCATGAATAGCTGGATTGATGATGTTAGACAGTGGCCTCCGGTAACTGATGAAGGTATCTTAAATGAGTACTGATATTATTATAGAGATTAATCATTTGTTTGAGCGATAAGCAGGAAAGATTAGAGTAATAGGGAGATAACAGACTGTATCATTAAACACTGTGTAATATAACGTTAGCATACGTTACGTGTGCTGACGTTAGCAAGCTAGCAGCGTGACATTTAATCATTATGGACAGGCCACGTGACTAAAAAACAACAACAACATGTGTTTGTGTTTTGTTTTACGTGACTAAAAAACAACAACAACATGTGTTTGTGTTTTGTTTTAGGTATTCAAGAATATTTTATCGATCGCCTGGCCTCCGATGACCAAAAAAAACTGCAATTACAGGTCTCTGATTGAGGGTCAAAATTACCTGAGCTCCGGATGGGTCGGGCAAATTTTACACCGCCTTTTAGACGACCATCACATCATATTGAAGGCGATCAATATTGATCGCCTTCAATATGATGTGATGGTTTAGTGTTTTTACCTAAAACAAAACACAGTATAAGATAAGATACACCTTTATTGATCCCATAATTGAGAAATTCCAGTATGATGTGATGGTCACGTAGCCTGTCCATAATGATTAAATGTCACGCTGCTAGCTTGCTAACGTCAGCACACGTAACGTATGCTAACGTTATATTACACAGTGTTTAATGATACAGTCTATTATCTCCCTATTACTCTAATCTTTCCTGCTTATCGCTCAAACAAATGATTAATTAAGGCCAGAGAGTAAGTTCACACTGACAGCATTATGAACTGATGACTGACACATGTCACCGCAGCAATGGCGCCGCCGCAAGATGGCGGCATACACAAATCGCTCACTGAATTTGTCTATAGGCGTCTGGTCTGCCAGAAATACAGAAGAAGAAGAAGAAGAAGAAGTTGTGTTTACAATGAACAGAAGCTGTAATGTTTTTTTCCGATATACCCCTGTGTTGTCCTAGTGTGCTTTTGCACCACAACTTAACTACAACACTCCTGCTGATCCATTTTGTCCTCAACAATGGAAGACGAGAGCGAGAAGAAAAAGCGAACGCGTGTATGGACCTTTCCTTCCAGCTTATGCCGTTCACGCCAGCCAGAGCCCCCCGGAGTCTGTGGATGAAGGTACGAAGCCAGTTCTGCTGTTCTCCCCGCTTGCCATAACCATAATAACACTGACAGCCCAGGATTCCTTGCGAATCGAGCATGCGCAGACGTAACTGAATATTCCGGTACGGGGCATTTTCCGATTAAGGTTTATACATGTCACAGTATTCTGGTTAAAACAGGCACATGCCAGGGGTGTTATTCAGAATATTCTCCAACCGGAATATGACCTTAATTGGGTTATGCACGCGTTTACATGACTCGTGCGCAACCGGAATATTGAGGATATTCCGAATAATACAGAAATATGGTGTGTATGTAAACGTAGTCAATGTCACCGCACAGCAAGAGGGTTCCTGGTTTGAACCCAGGATGGGGGAGCCTTTCTGTGTGGAGTCTGCATGCTCTCCCTGTGTCAGCATGGGTTTTCTCAGGGTACTCCAGCTTCCTCCCACAGTCCAAAGACATGCAGATTAACTGGTGACTCTAAATTGTCCGTGGGTGTCAATGTGAGTGTGAATGGTTGTCTGTCTCTATGTGTCAGCCCTGTGATAGTCTGGCGACCTGTCCAGGGTGGACCCGCCTCTCACCCAGTGTCAGCTGGGATAGGCTCCAGTGCCCCCGTGACCCCCCAACAGGATAAGCAGCTGCAGAAATGAGGAGTCAGAGGCAGAATCTGGTTTATTGCCAAGTAAGTTTTCACATTTCCTTCACTGCAGCTCAGCAAGGAAACACTGAATGGGAAAACACAAAGAAAGAATTCTGTCAGTGGATTTTTTCCTCCATCAAAACACCGGAAACACAATAGGAAGAGATCAATACACGTCCTCTATGAACAGGAGGGATGATTACAAAAAGCAGAACCTGCTTCTGTGTCAGTGTGGGCACCTGACTGTTGAAAATGTATGAACCTATCCTGTGCACAGCCATGTTGACATACATTAAGCCTAAAGCTTCTTGGAGTTTTGGGTCTCTGGGCCTGTTGCCTGTTTCGCCACATGCCTTCATACAGGGACAGGTTTTGAGCCAAAATACCTGTTTTTATGTCATCATTTTTGAATGCCCTCCAGATGTGGAAAGTACACCTTGACTAAATAATTCAATTGAAAAGACCTAAATATTAGAACACCCAGAATATGTTATGAGGGCTGCTCCAAAGAACGGAATTTCAAAAGGATTTCTTCTCAGGAATACTTCAGTGCAGACGGAGGTGTGTCCTCTGGTAGAGTTAATTGGAGCATATGCAGATGTTTAAAAGCTTGACAAGCAGAACCTTTAATGACTGTGGGTACCATCATAATACATGTACTAGATTTGTGTCTGAAAATTAAATCCATAGCATCATATGCTACAGTAGTTTGAAAAGGTATTATAGGACAGAAACAGGCATATCTAATTCTTTATGTTTCGTAACCATCTGTACCATCTGTCTGGTCCTATGGCTGGAGACTTTCTCCTCGTATCATGATGAGAAATGTTGCCAAAGTCCTTTTTAAACAGCTCCATCACACTGGAAGAGACACATTTCACACTATGTTTGTGTTATTATGCGTCACAATGAAGCATGAGCTGTGCAGTATCTCACAGATTTAAATAAACAGCAGAGGGATCATCTTTCACTCTGTGTGGCATAACTTGGAACAGCGACTTGCAGTAGATGCTGGATTATCTACTTAATGAAACATCAACGTTGCCAAATAAACACTTTATATGGCCGTCAGCCCTCCTGCTGCACCAACACCATATGATTAAATTTAACAAATCATTAATTTTTTGCATATTTGCATGCTTGGAAAGTTAAAGCTCTTGGTCTTGTTTTAAAATGGAATAGTGTACCACAATCTATATAGATATTATAACCCTAATAGGTTATTGATACAGTAGATGGGCAGAAATTCTGTGATTGTGAATAATCCCAGCCGTTTTTGGACACACCATAATGATTACAAACTCACACCTGGTTAAAAGCTCTTTGTTCTGAGAGCAGGAAGCTCAGACATTGTAAATCTTATTGGTCTTTGTCAGTCATGTGTTTGTATTATCTGTGACCATAGATGTAGGTTATGGGGGCGCAGGGGTCACGTCGCCCTGAATGTTTAGACCGTGTGCATTTGTCCCCCCCAATAAAAACATGACATTAGCAGAGGACCTTTACCCAATAAAAAAGCACAAATTTGTGCTTAAAAATTCGCCAGAATGCAGGAAATTATTTGTCTGAGCATCAAAAAATCTGCCACCATGGCACCATTTTAAAGGTAAAGCTTCAGTAAGTGGTACAGTTGCCCCCCTAGAACGCTGGCTCCCCATTTCCCCCCATAAACTGATGACGGGCAACACATTCTCACTCCAACTTCATCACATCTTGATGTTGGGTCATGGACTGTCCACACTGAGATCAATGTGCAAAGTTCCCTGGGTGCGTCGGTTGTTGGCATTCTTGGACGCCGTGTCAACTTCAGCGTGTTACATGCATTGTTTGTTTTCAAAATACCCTTCCTTTTTTACGGGAAATGAATAGTTTGCATACAGTCTCTTGAAAATAAATGTGCTATGTCAGTACAACATGGCAAAGTGATGTTTTTTTCCTTCAACAACAAAGCATGTGGTTATATTTAGGCAACAAAAGCATATGGTTGGGTTTAGGAAAAAAGAACAGGGTTTGGCTTTATAATGTTACAGGTAGCGAACATCGGCCTTGAGGGTGAAAGTTGGTGGTTGT
Organism: Epinephelus moara; assembly: GCF_006386435.1. Lineage (NCBI taxonomy): Eukaryota > Metazoa > Chordata > Actinopteri > Perciformes > Serranidae > Epinephelus > Epinephelus moara. The sequence goes on along the minus strand of NC_065529.1, from coordinate 40,629,775 downwards.
TGAACCCATCCACCTCCTCTCTTGCCCACCCTACTTGGATTTTGCTGCCTTAACTTTCGCTTTTTTTTTTCTTCAAGTCAGGATTAGAATATATGCAGTTCACATAATTCGGTCTTAATCAGTATATATTACAAAAAGTGTATTTCATCCAAGAGAGAGTATCAAAACAAATGGAGAGGTCAGCGTTGTCACAGTGAAATTTAAGGTGTGTTGATTGATTCACGTTGTCACCTCATGCATTATATAACTCCTCTTTCATTTCAGCAAGAGGAGGAAAAGTTTTACATTTTACTGTATAATAAGTGTATACATATACATATATATATATATATATATATATATATGTAAGGCCTGAAACTGAAACCACAACAAAGGGCTCTAGTCTAGAGGCACGCTCAGTTTGGTAGTTTGGCAGACTGAGGTGCGCTGAGATGGGTGTGGCGGCGCAGCAGGGGGAGGTGTCGACAGATCCAGCTTGGCGCAGTGACAGTTTCGTGCCAAAAGGCTTCGCCAAAGGTGTGCTAAAAGCTCGCCAGCTGAAACCAGGTCTACTGTCAGCACAGGTGGAGGGCAGCCGGTCCAGTGGAAGTTTGGCTGACTGGTGGACAGTGCGCACACGTCACCAAAACCTCACAGGCAGGTTTCCAGAATATCAGGCACATTAACAATGTAATAAATA
>NC_065529.1:40592403-40628954 GCF_006386435.1 Epinephelus moara | reverse complement strand
AAAACATCAGTTTCCTCCTGGGAGAAGTTTCTCTCATTACGCCTTCGCGCGGCGCATTTAAGTGCGAGAAGAGGGGCTCATTTGATTGGTGTGATGTGTGTAAAACCCACTCCACGCCTTCTCTCCTCCCTCTTTCTGACTTGCGCAGGTAGGAGGGACGGAGGTGGGAAAGAGGAGTAGCTGCGCCAGTGCGCACGGTGTGCCAAACTTGCAAAATCCGCCTGGCCACACCCAGTTGGCGAAGTGCAGGTGCACTGCGCCCCCGCCTTGCCTGGTCTGCAAAACTAGAGCCAATATACTTTTAAAGAACAAACTGAGTGTCCAGGAGTTGTGGAGCAGAAGTAGATTTCAAATCTCAGCTTCAAACCACGGGGTGATGTAGTTCACTCCTGAAGCACTGTGTACCTGCTGAGACATTTTCTGCCGAACACAGAGAAGTCTGATTGTACGTGCTTCCTGAAAAAGTTTTTTTTAAAGAGGTTCAGAGTTTATTCCGAGCAACAACAGAAAAAAAATCAGCTTCCCTGTAGTCCTCATCTTTTTGTCATTGCTAAATATAGCAGAAAATGCACTTTTTACAATAGCTGAGCTGAAGTCAAACATCAGTGAACCCATAATCATCCATCTCACACGCTGTCTGGCTGAAACTCATTGACGCTGAGCCCTCGACTGATGCAGCCTCGGATCTTTTGTCCTCTCTCTTTGACAGCAAAGGTTATATGCACTGTGTGTGAGCACTAATCTGCTCCGTCAACATTTGGTGTCCATCCTAAATAGACTAACGACTGCATTTCTCTGTGTATAATTATGCAGGCTGTGTCTTCATCCTGCTAACAGAGAGTGACCTATTTAGTTCAAATCCATTTTCTCCACAAAGACTATTACTTTTTTAAGTGATACGCGGGAAGTTGTGACTCTTATTAGTATTCATAGCTGGCATGGCGCTCTCCATACTGTGTGATGAATATACATAATGTCCTTCTTATCCACAGTCTGTTTTCTTAAAGTGCCAGTCTGTGGTTTTGTTTAAAGTACAGAACACCGCCTGCTGTTTATATAAACGAGTTTAGTCATTACCTGAAACATATTTCTGTTGTTTATTTATCATGGCTCTAAATTGTTTATTTCTCCCCTTCATTTGCATAAATGAATGACAATTAGCAGAACTGCTAACCTACTTAATGGAGAGGGGAAAACATTTGCAGTGCTGAATTTCTGCCATTTGTTGTGTAATACTTAAAATCCCGGCTGGAGACAAATACAGGATTTGGAAGAAACACCAAAGTATATTCATGCTTTTTGGCAGATGTTTTCCAGACTGCCTTAAAATTCTGCTGAGAGTTGGTGCTGACGTCGACACCATCAAATCAAATGAACAGACTTCTGTTTAATTAATACACGAGAGTCTGAAGATCAATATTTTCCCTACTATAGAATGAGCAAGAGAAATGGCTGCGTGCACTTTAGAGTAGAACAGAAACGCTATGCTCTATTCTGTCACCTGTTTTAAACTTCCAACAACCAACCTCATTTTTTACGGTGTTTCTGAGTCTATTTGATGTCTGTCCTTTTTGCAGAGTCCAACAAAACTGCAGGAATAATCAAATCCAAGGCAATCATGGTGTGAAATCATTTATGTACTGTTGTATTTCCAACTGCTATTAGAGTTTTATTTGCATATGAAACAAACAGAATTCAGAAAGAGAAGAGACTACTGACATCACAGTGACTCTATAATCAGATGCATTGGAAGGGGGCACAAAAGAGGTGACAGGAGTGTTTGACTTGTGTTTTTGAATACGGGGAATTTGCATAGAACTAATAAAGTACAACATCAACTCACATAATAAAGACATCAGAAAACAACAGAAACAAGCTGTCATCACCTTTTGAACAGGATCTATGATAGAATTCAGAGCATATGAGTTGTCTGGCCTTATACAACGGTTTGTATGATATCCTACAAATTAGCACCACACGAATGATGTTATGTGCTTGATATGTCACAGTGGGCACTGTCGACCTGCCATACATACCACTCTCTTGCTAAATTACCTGTCCACACATCTCCCACCCCTGCCAGTCCACCACACCCACCTCATCAAGCCAACTGCCCTCACCTGTGGATCATTACCTCCTGCCAGTATAAAGAATCCTGCTTCACACACTCTCTTTGCCATACTCATTGCCAACCTCGTCTATCTCAGACTCTCCTGCTTCATCTGCTCCTTGGTGAACCACTCTGCCTTCTGTCCCTGACCAAGAGCTCTGCGTCTACGTTCCTGGTTTCTGTTTGTATGTTCCCGTGGCTGTTTGGAGAGACCATCACCCAGCTCTCCATAGTGAGTCTACCTAGTGATGGTGAAATCGAAGCTTCAGTGAACCACTTTGATACACCTGCTTCAAGAATGACACACTGCCCACATTTCATACAGTCAGAAGAGTGACATCTGCTGGCTGTGTGTCAGAACTGCATCTAAGTGGAAGACTTGAAAAAGCCTCAAGACTGCCTGTAACGAGGCCTCGCTCTTGGTAGTCACGTGATTGTGGACATGCCGAAGCAGGCATCGAAACACTGCCTCTGAACACTTGCGCTTCAAAAGATCGATACTGTGTTGAGCAAACTGGCTCGAGTGTAACATCACTAAAGGCCCATTTATGCTCCCTTTACGTACGAAAATGTATACGTCTGTTTCAAATGATGTTACCGTCACTGCCCACATACTTCCATGCGTCCTTTACGTTGGCATGGATGTTAACCAATATATCCACCAGGGGGCAGCCCAGAGTCAAAAGTTTATGACAACAACAAACTCAAAAACAAACATGGCGACTGTGGAGGAGATATTGATAATGTACCTCTTGCATAAAAGACAAAAACAGAGGCAGCGTTGTAGGAGGCGGTGGTCGGTGAGGCCGTTAAATACATCGCGACTGGAGGACGGAGAATTCTTTTCTCTAGTACTGCCGATGAGAGACACTGACGACGAGCGTCATTTCCAGTACTTTAGGATGTCCGACCAACTCACATTTAATTCCCTTCCAATCTCCTCCCAGCTGTTCTGTAGCATGTGTTTATCCCGGTGTCCAGGAGAAGTAACATCATAGAGATGTTTATAGTTTCTAACTATCTCGCACAACCTTTCCTCAAAAAGTTCCGCCATTGTTATTTCTTCTTCGTGTCTCACTAGAGCTACATATCGGGTAGTGACAGCAACACTGGCCCCACAGTTTCCAGTGGTACTGCTCCGTTTGGCCCGTATCCGTAAGCTTTATGGAAACGTGCAGAAATACGGACGAAATGAACGCGGAGCACAGACAGAAGGCTCTGTCCGTATTTGGATCCGTATTTAACGTTGAGCAAAAATGGGCCTTAAGTCTATCTGTTCTGCTGCCTGTGATTTCCTGTGCTGTGGATTACCTCGCCATGTAGCTGCACATTCTGCCGTTTTGTGTGCGCCCGAGGATCCACTCATCGTCATTGTCAAGACCCTTGCTGCCTACAGTCGGCTTCGGACAAGTGAGTTGGCTTTTCCTGTGTATACTCCTGGCTCCAGACTCCCTGCTTGTCGGCAAATGCCACTGACTCACCAGCTCTCTGCTTCGGTGTGCCACACCAAGCAATCTGGACTGACTCTGCGTCTTGGGGGGTTCCAAGCCAACACATTCACTGTCACTGTTTTTTCACCTGCCTGCTCCGTTTGACAAGTGGTTTCATTAAAGACTCTTACAAACTGTCTGTCTGTCTTTGTTGCTGCTATTGGGTTCACACCACGTCAGTGACAAAAACATGACATGTCATCACATTTTAAAGGGGATCTGTGACAAAATTCAGAGCGTATGAGTTGTTGTTGTGTTGCAAAGTTACAAAGTTTTAGGCAAGCAAGGTTACTGTGGTCAGGTTTAGGAAAAGAAACATGGTGACAACATACCCTAAAATGACTCAAAGTTCACTCAAATCTCATAGTTGCAAACATCGATCTCCTGGCAGAAAGTCCTGTGTCTGTCAACCGTCCACCATCTTATCCTGCCTCTTTATACATGACCTCTTTCTTTTTTTACTCACTTCAGCACATTGGTGAAGTGACCGCAGCCTCCTTAAATACCTGGACTGGCTCATAAATACATGGGATATGTAGCAATTTTGGTGCATTAGTTTTCGTAGGATAATGTGCAGTGTATGAGAACAGTCTGTGTCTGGACACGGTTCTCAACATGGAGTTGACTCAGCTAGCAGCTAACCCATGGGGTTAGGGTTAGGGGGTTAGACTTTCACAAATCATGCAGCAAACTTCCGATTTGGTCCTGCACAAACTTGAATGGGGGCTCCTCTAGACTTTCAAAATGTTATCAGACGAATGGGTCAAATCACAATAGAGAAACAAGTCATTTCACAGGGGTTGTAATGTTCTAAAAAAGTTTCCACTGATTTACAGTTCAATCAGGAGAGACAGAAGACTGAAGTAAAGATATTATTTAACACAGAATATGAGTGTACAGATTAACAGATGATTTAACAGAAGTCTTTGGCGCTTGGACACCAGAGGGGGATATTTTGTGATCGAGGGAAATCTGAACGGCAGCAGGATAAATCCCCCCATGGAGTCCAGACACTGGTGGCGGTGGTGGCTGATAACTCTGAGGCTGCTGACTGCTGAGGCAGATGAGGCTGATGAATCTGTAAAGACTGCATGGTGATGGGGAAGTGGAGGGAGCACACGACGGCAGCAAGAAAGAACTACGGCAGAGGGAGAACCATATTTAAAATGAGGAGCAGTAAGATGAGGCTGACGGACAAGGTGTGTCGCTGTGCTATTGGCTGAATGTGAATCAGTTGAAAAACTGCTGACGGTGTCTGTTTTATTTATCGTTTTTTTATACCAGTAGGTGTTTTATGTCATGTATGTTTTATTGTCTTCTTTTGCACTGTGTGGGCTGAGCACCCATAATTTCATTGTACCCTGTACAATGACAATAAAATCTATTTTATTCTGTTCTATGACTCATTTGACCTACCTAGACAATGACACCCAGAGATAGTGAGTGAGTATGTGTGCAATTACTGAATGGCAGGGTGAGAAAGAAATCTCACAGCCTGAGCATGATAAGTATTGTCTTTCTGACTGAGCTTTAGCTAGAGCGTCATATGTCTCCATCACAATGTACGTCTACAGGGGGAAAAAGTGTTTTGGGCCCAGCGGCATCATGTGAAGGACCCAGATCTTGGCTATTTTGAAAATTTGCTTCAAAGCCTGCCTCGGTCAACTCCATAATCAGTGTTAAACAACAGCAACAGTGCTGACAGAGATACCAATGTTTGCCATTGGGGAGCCAGAGAGTTGGCACTACGTTTCTGTGATGACGCCTTGCCATTATCAGCAGTGACCATCGTGTAAGTGCAGTGCCAACAGGGGTGATGAATCAGCCAGTGCCGACCTGGTTTATCACAACACACAGAGCGAGCGTGACTTCATTCTCTCCTCAGGACTCCATTATATCTTTACTTAGCAAAGTGGTTTGCTGCTATATTGATGCTTTGAATGTCACATACAGTAGCTTTAAGTTTATACAGAAAACTTGTTGGTAAACAGTTGCCTTTTTGCACATCCAACAGTTAGAGAGTGTGGGATAAAAAGGTTTTCTCAGCGCATCAGAGTTCACTGAGTCTTCAAAGGTTACGCACAAAAGCCGAGCTGGTCCCGGGAGCAGACTAAACTCTTTCAATACATGTACTTTTATGCTGTTCATCTGCCCCATCTGCTGTGGGCCTTTGCTGGCAGAGCCCTCCTGCTGTCCCACCCTCTGATCACTACGCCCTAATTCTGTCATTGTTTCATGAACTCAGCGCTCACTCTCGGCACCAACCTCTCTGACACGATTGTTTTTCATCTCCTGAGCATGATGACCTCGCTTGAATGCAGTTTGCAGATACACACAAATGTGAGTACAAGCTGCAAAGGCATACACAAGGGATACTGAGCTGAGAGCCCGCGGGCAAAATCTGGCCCTCGATAGGGTGCTGGGTGCCCCCAACTACTTTCTAATTCACACTGGAAATAAACTGATTCGCACTGTGCATTTTTTGTTGTAGTTGTTTTGCTTTTGATACAAATAGGGTGCCAGGGTGCATAAAAAAACATCAAAACAGAGTTTGTTTATCGAATAAAGCGCCAGAGGATCTCCCAGACCCCCTGACAGAGGTCCAAGCTATGACTTGAATATCCTCAATTCCTTCAGACACCCCTACGTACACCTGACCTGCTGCGTGTGGCCCCCAGCCTCCTGTCATTTTCCAAAAGTGGCCCCCAGGCAAAGCAAGTTGAGTATTCCTGGCATGCACCATCATATTTAGCTTTTTATCTAGTTTCAAGCAAATATATGCTTAACCATGACTATCTGTTTATTAGTTCAGGCTATACAATTTATCGATACACTCACTCAAGCAAAAATGAGTTCATATTTCTCACAGGAGCAACATTAGAACTCATTAGGAGTTTGTTTCTGGCCAATACTCACTCTCTTTTAACTTTGTTTTTGGTCTCCAACAAACTTCTGAGGGAAATATCTGGCTCTTTAACTGCAGTACACTCCGCTATCTTCACCGTAGTCGTGTCTGTCTGCTGGTTGGTGCTGAGCAGATAGTGTACGGTCTGTTTTTACAGCTTTTTTGATGACAAAGAGCTACCTGCTATGACTGAAAATTATGCTGCGAGAGCGGTGTAAGTGAACCAAAACGCTGAGACAGATGAAGCTGTGAAGCTCAATAAAAACTGAGGGGAACTTTGGTGATTATTTTCTGTAGAATCATCACTATAAGGGACCCTTTCACATACAAGTAGCCACTGTTAATATAAAACTATTGAATATAGCAGTTTTAAGGTCAGTCCTATTACCTGATCTTGAACTCTGTGTTATCCAATTTGAAAATGTTCTTTATTTCACTTTTTTTGCTTTTGTGATGCATATTTCTAAACCAGTGTGTTAAATAAAAGCACAAAGAGGGAAAACAGGAGGTCAAAGGAGATCAGCAGCTTTTTGATTAAGGTGGATTTTCATCCTACAGTTCTGTCTACATCAAATGCTGGCAGCTATATCACACAGGAAGAGGGACTATGAAGTGTATTTGTCTCTTGTACAGCTTGCAACCTTGATAACAATTTAAATGTTGAATACAGAAATGGCAGTACAATAGACGGAGGAAGTCACTTATAGCCTCTGAGAGGGCGCTGAATCAGTGCTATTGATGTGTCTGCCTAAAAGGTAGCTTTTTTCTTTTAAGCAAACAACATTAAACAGAAACAAAGAAAAATCCACCCCCTCTTTGTCCAATCCAGTTTTTACTTTCAACTATAAACCAAATGGATCAATAGTTTTCAAAGTCACAAAACACAATGGGGAATACAGTTATGCTCTCAGACAATCCATCATTGTCCGACAGTATCTAATTTCAAGAGTGTATGCTTTGTCAACTGCAGCAGGTGAATAGGCAGGTGTCCCTCTGGCTTTACAAACTCAGTTTTTGCCCTTGACACCTTCAGTAAGGTCGCCAACAGAGGGCACAGTTAGTTCAGGTTGTGACACTGACTAAACACACCTCCAGAGGGAAGACAAAGTAATGTGTGTGTGTGCATGACGTGACGCCTGTGTGTTATTTATAACCAGATGTGTTGCCTGACATATTTCCATTTACGCATTATATTGCCAAAAGTCTGTGGACACCAGTGTTTACACACTGTTGTGTACTTTTGGTCTCGGGCTGTTTGTGTTCCCCCATAAAACATTACAGCCTCTTTAAACTAATTGTTGAGGTTTTTAGACCCACAGCTTTACTCTTTTGGTTCACTCTCACTGCTCTTATCAGCACTGTTTACAGCTGCGGCAGCTATTGTTCAGCAAAAAAAAAGAAGCCCTTTTTACACAGCTATAGGGCTGCTACAACGTCCCTTCTTCATGCACATTTTTACACAGACCAAAACAGTGATATCTTGTTGCTCCAGTGTGTGATTTTAGACAGCATGCCGGCATCACAGAAGCAAAAGAGGCATGTAGGGTGTGACATGTAACACAACAGCGGCAGCCTCTAGTGTGACATGTAACATACACATCAGCAGCTCTTTATAAACAATAATAATTGCATACCATGGCAATAACAATCATTTACTGTCCCTGTTACGTGGCGGCTAATCTCATCTCCTGCTCAGAGGGTAAGGAGCTCCTGAACCTAATTTCTTTTCCAATTTGCCCACGACATTTTCCGTTTCTGTTCTTCTTTAAGTTAGCTGCTAACTACTATCAGCAACTTTTTAAATCTCCCATGGTGGGTTGCACACATAATACTAAGGCTGCCCCCAACTAAGAATTTTCCGAGTCGACCGTGGTCGTCATTCAGGGCCATTAGTCAACTTCAAGGTTGAAGGCGTGAGAAAGAATAGTATCAGTAACATTGTTAACACTGTGCTACATTACAGAGAAATACAAAACCGTACTAATGAACCTTCGTTAATATAGGCCTATATTTTATCTACAAGTGCACGTCACACACTGAGCGAGCCGTCTGTTAATGACACTGTGGGCTAATGGGCATGTAGCTACTTCCATGTTTCAGATGATACGCCATGTTTGTAGTCGACCAATGAAGATGAGTTTACATATCACCTTGGGTTCGTCCTTCACCTTCTCAAAATGATCCCACACTTTGGATTTCCTGCCCGACATGTTATTAACTAGCCTGTGGAATAACCGCAGGTACCAGCCCTGGAAATTAGAGGCCGAACACACGCTGCACCTTTAACCATCTGAAAAAGCGAGGTCAGATGCTGGGCATTATTTTTGTGCCTTTTTTGTGCCAGCTTTCAACAGCGCAGCGGCAAGTTGCTAAGCAACCTTAACAAGCACCATACAGCCTATTTACCTGATATCCTGAGTGCAGAGCTGATCTTCTTCCAGGTGCTGTTTTTAAGTGTGTAGGCCTATCGTCTGTGGGACAGATGTAAAGCTCTGGGTAACCCTGCACTAACATGATCAACTTTTGCATGTTTATCAGACTGAATATTTACAGAACAAGAGAAAGATATCTGTCGGCTGTGATTGGTTTATAACGTGACTCCTATCTGACTGCTGAGCGTGGCCACTTCCTGTGTCTGGTCTTTTTAAATTAAATTCCCACATGGTCCAGTCATATAGGTTTTGATTTAATTTTAGAAGACGCAGCTCCTGATAGAGTTTCATGTTTTTTTTTTCTGTACCTAAGCAACCAATTAAACCTTTCCGACTAATAACCTTTCTGGTTGACTAACGTTTGGTCGACTCTTTGGGGGCAGCCCTACATAACACATTGTCAAAACATCACACCTGTGCTGCCCATAATCAAGTTTTGCCGACTGTCCTGTTTAACAGAGGTTTCAGTGTTGTTACTCCCTCTGAAGCTGCTTTAAAGGCAAGACAACTCTGTCCCCTCATTCTGCGAGTTTACCTCTTACACAGGACGGCAAGGCAACATAATGAAATTCCCACCTTGAAGAGGCAGTGTAAAAGGAGCTTTAGATAAAGTCACTAAATGCCACCTGCTCAGCAGCAGACTGCAGACAGACACAGTTAGCACTGAACAGCCAAACATAGTGGAGTGTTTGGCTGCAAGCAGACACAGAGCTTGAGGAGAATCAATATTGGACTTAGATTCATTAAATGGACACAAACATGACTCCAAATGAATACTTAAGTGCTGCTCCATATCTGTTGGATATGTAAATGTAATAACGGTTTGGACGCCCGGGGGTGTTGATGGAGTTCCAGGGGGACCCCAGAACAATGTATATCCACTATTTAATTTACTATAGACATAAGGCCAATGTGAGTGAGGGCGCTTTTTATTATTCTGTTGGACCCATAGACTGTATATGAAGATGGACGACATGACCATTTCATAAAAGCGAAGCCAAAATATCTTGATCGCCCCCTGGGGGCTGGCTGCAGTACAGATCATAATGGCTTCCCCCTTTATGTTAGTGGATGAAACATGGGCCCCAAACTAAAAACTCAAAGTAAACGTCAAATTACTTTTTCCCCAAAGATGGTTTCTGTCATTTTAGGCAGTTCTGATCAAGCTGTTTTTCTGATAAATTTAGCTATTTGATGCTAACAGCTTGGGTTAGCAGACGGGTTTGACGTCAGGATTGACAGCTGCATGTGCCAATCTGTGTGCTTGTGTTCAGTGCCGCTGCTTGTGATCGGTTGGACTGGTGTATGGACAGGAACTTGATCTCGCAAAGACTCTGCAGACTTTGGCTCCAAATGAGGTCACCAGCACATAATTACAGCGGCTGTATTTGGGATATTTTGGCTTCACTTTTGTACAGTAGGAAGCCGTGGAGATGTGTCATCCTTCTTCATACGAAGTCTCCGATATGACATAGGCACAGATTTTGGGGGGACAAAACCTGTGCAGCTTCAACCATAAAATGTAATCAGGTTTTGAACCTTGTCCACTTTTGTGTCAGGATCGGCTGCAGACTGACTTGGCAGAGATGGCTGCCATCTTGTTTTTACATGGATTAGTGCATTGTGCTCTTACTACCACTAGATGGCACAAAAAAGTGTCCACGAACAAGGACAACAGGTCTAAGTTAAGTAGAATGAAGTATAAGGTCCAGTAAACCCAAAACGGGATGTCCTCATATGAGGACACAGGGTCTCAGGAGGCTAAACCTTGTTTCTCTGTGCCTCCACACTCACCGGTCACTGCCTGCCACCTGCCAGAGTGCCCTGGATTAACCCAAGACACACTTTCTTGCTTTACTGAAAATAAACACACTTAAAACTGAACAACTGTTTGAGTCATGCTTTTGGGTCCAGTTCTCTCTATACTATGCAACAGAATTAATTCCCCAGAATGCAGGAATTGAAGTGTTTAATGCTCAAAATTTCCTGGTGGAGGACCCTCGGACCTCTTATTTCATATGTTCCCCCCCTAATGTTGAAACCAGACCTACGTCCCTGCAACATGACTATGCCCACCTGCACAAAGCATGTCCATAACGAAAAGTTTTTCCCAGTTTGGTGTGGTGGAAGTTGTTTTGCCTGCACTGAACCGTGACCTCAGCCCCATCCAACAGCTCTGGGATGAAATGAAACACTGACTGTGAGCTTATTGCCCAACATCAGTGTTGGACCTCATTAATGCTCTTGTGGCTGAATGAGAGCCAAGTTCCAACCTCCTGTAAAAAGCAGCAATTTAGTGCCAATGGTTTGGGAGATTTTCAGTGATATGGCTGCAATGTTCTGGTGTCCACATACTTTTTTGGCCATGCAGCATACGCAGTTTGTCCTGGTATTGATGCAGCTGAGCATAAAAAATGTGGCTTGACACACTTCCAGAAAAGTATTTGAAGTCTGTCTAATAATATCCAAGGTGCTAATATAGGAAATATACTGTAATCGCAGTCACATGATGTAATTGGTGCCATAAAATGCTATTTGTTTTGCACAAGACACCTGGCATGTGCTTCACGTACAGTAGGCCACCACTACTGAGGCTAAGGAGGTCAACTCAAACAAGCATGCAGCCCACTTTCTACATTTGCAAGAAGCGTAGTTAACGTCCTTGTCCTTGGTCTTTGCTTGGTGAAGAAACAGCTGCAGACAAAGCAGTACAACATGTGAGTGAGTGCACCGATTCTTCAAATTTAAACTTACAATTTAACTTCAGAAAGTTTAGTAAATGTTAAAATACCTCATTCAGGCTGAAGAGGCAGTAGGGCTATTCATCTTTGTATCTACGTCTTACAGCAGTTCCGCTTATCTTTATCATACAAACCTGTTCCACTGCTCGACCGTTTCCACAGGTGTCTGTGAAAAGGAAAACTCCAGACACATAAATCATCAAGGCTGTGCTCTTTGCTTTGAGGTGATGATTTACGGAATAAACAGCCAGGATTGTCTGCCTGAATATCAAATAAGGCGTATGCATAGACCTACATGTTTTGTTCCCTCAATAAAACACTTCTGCTGACTGAATTATATGAGAATGGGGCACGGTTTATGCAGAGTGGTGCAGCTCACATAATACCTTGTCTGCAACACAGAGAGCTTTAAGACCTTTAGTGTCATTTCGTTTTTATACAGCCAACAATATCAGATAACTTTTATCAGAGATTTATGCTGTGTAGCTGGTGTTTTTTTTGTGTATGGTCGGTAACCAAGGCAATGAAGGACTGACTGCTTGACCATAACTGACAGGGCTCTTTATGGGTTTACACAATAACCAAATGAAATATGAAATCCATTCAATCCACTTAACCTAGATTTGAAATGGGTGTTTGAGCTGATTGATTTTCTTAGAGACATTTGACCGAGAAGAACATGAACAGTCATTCAGACAGAGAACATAATATGTGCAGTGGAGTAGTGGCAGTTGATGAAGTGGGTGTATGACTAAGAAGATGTGTGGGTTACCAATAATAATAATAAACTTTATTCATATAACACTTTTCAAAAACATGTTTACAAAGTGTTTTGCAGACATAAAAGCACAAAATACAAAGTGCAATTACAAGATAAGAATAGTTCAATGTGGCTGAAAACAGAAACAAATAAAAGAGACGATGAATAAAAATTAGAGGATAAGCAAATTATTGAAAGCATAGACACAAAGACACACACACACACACACACACACACAAAAGAAAAAACTCAGTTCAGTCAGGAACAATTTAGTCAAAGAAAACTTTATTTCCATTTGTAGTATTATATTTGGCCATATGCCTCTGTACTGGGGCCTCTCTGCCTTTCCTCGGGCCCACACAGAAAGCCTAAGGCAGGAAGAGCACACCTCCCTGCCCTTTCACGTGCAAACAAGGAAAGCCTGACGCAGAGAGAGTAAACCTTCCTGCCCTTCCACGCACCTACATGGGAAGCCTAAGGCGTAGAGAGCAAACCTCCCTGCCCTTCCATGTGCAAACAAGGAAAGCCTGATGCAGAGAGCAAACCTCCCTGCCCTTCCACGTGCAAACAAGGAATTGCCTGAGGCAGAGAGAGCAAACCTCCCTGCCCTTCCAAATGCAAATGAGGAAAGCCAAAGGCGTAAAGAGCACACCTCCCTGCCCTTCCATGTGCAAACAAGGAAAGCCTGATGCAGAGAGCAAACCTCTCTGCCCTTCCACATGCAAACAAGGAATTGCCTGAGGTGGAGAGAGCAAACTTCCCTGCCCTTATTGCCTGAGGTGGAGAGAGCAAACTTCCCTGCCCTTCCATGCAACTCCATGGAAAGCCTAAGGCACGGAGAGCAGCAGCAAAGACCCCCCGGAAACAGAACAGAGCAGCATCAATGACAAACAGAAATTACATTAATAAGTCAGACACAGCATGAAAAGGAGGAGCTGGGGTGGAGGCGGGTTGCAAGGCAGCTTACAGAGGAAGCAGCAACAGTAGGTAGGCCAGAGCAGTTTAAATAGGGCGCCCTGAATGTGATCTGCCAATTGGTTGCATTGAAAAGAATCATGTGATCTATCAGCTGACTCCCTTCCATCAATCAGCTGCTCCATCAGTTGATCGGGCTGTTTGAGATCAGCTGATGTAACTGGGATTTGAGCTGATTTTGATGTCGTGTCCTGTCTGAACTAACGCTATGCTTGATTTTATAAAAAATAGTTTTTAAAAGAGTTTTACAAGAGTTTTGAGGCCGTGCAATGAGGTTGTTCACAGTTGTGGAGCCCTTACAGCAAATGCCCTCCTACCCTCTGTCTTAAGTCTTGCCTGAGGGACTGATAACAACAGCTGGTCTGCCAATCTGAGAGTGCGAGCAGGGGTAAGAAGGTCATTAATGTATAATGGGGCAAGGATACTTAAAGATTTGAAAACAAGCAATAACATCTTGAAATCAATTCTGAACACCACGAGTAACCAGTGCAATGAGGCAAGAATAGGAGAAGTGAGTTTATATTTTTGAGTTCTTGTAAAGACCCTAGCTGCAGTAGTTTGGACCAGTTGGAGACGGCTGATTGATTCCTGGGGCAGCTCAGCATGTGGTGCGGTGGTGCATTGGTTTGCATTGTTGCCTCACAGTAGGAGGGTTCCTGGTTCGCAGCCAGGGTGGGGGATTCAAATCCCGGGTTGGAGGACTGTTCTGCCTGTGTATACCAATGCACATATGAAAGTAATGCATGAAAACAACATGTCAGAGTTGATGATGTTAGTCGGGGACAGAAGAAACTGTGCACAGCAGCAAATGTGCTGGAATAATGAATATATATATATAACGGCAGACTCCCATCATGAAGCTAATTTAAACAGTAGTTGTAAATACCACAAAGAAATAGAAACGTACAACGAACGGCAAAACAATAATGTTAAATGAAAGTCATTTACTTTTTAATGTGAGGTTAGATTAAGAGGAAATAATTACAGCTTAATGAAACCATCTAATTACCAGTAGAAACTAATGAAGCTTTATTTGAATGGCTGAAAATGGGTTGAAATGGATAATTGCTGCAAAGGCTTTTGTTTCTCTCTTTACTTTTAGGGCTGAAAACCTCCTCGTCCTTGTTGTTTTTGTTAATCTTCTTCTTCTTCACTTTGTTCCTTTAAGCAATCTGTACCTCAAACTACTTTTGCAGCACTTTCTCTTGAAACACTGATGGGCACATTTAAAATCTCTCTCGCTTATTTCACATTCAGATTCCTCCATTCATGTCAGATCCACTGCAGTCTGCTGAAATGTCAAAACATCAAATAGATCAAGCATCATTTGACCTGGAGTTCCAGGGCCGTGACAGAAATTATCTGTTTTTCAGGTGATTAATCAAGTTTATTTTCTCACTGTCATATGATTTACCACCTGGAATGACCATTCACATTGGAAGCTGTAGCTATAATCATGGGCTGATTAAAGGACAATGGGCCCCTGGGCACACAGTGTCTATTTAAAGTAAGAAAGCTTGTGTCTTTTTGGTTGTTTTTTTTCTTTTGTGTGTCACTTTATGTTAATTTTTTTGTCTCACTGTGGCTGTTTCTTTTTGTGGTGTTTGGGTGTTTGATGTAATTTTGTGTCTTTTTCGGGTCAATTTCTGTTGCTTTGAAGTCATTTAATGTCTCATTGTGGTTGTTGTGAGTCTTTTTGTAGTCATTTGGGTCTCATTGAGGTCAGTTTGAGTCTTCTTTTGGTCATTTTTGTTTCACTTTGTCATTGTTTTGTGTCTCTTAAAGGTAATTTTGTGTCTTTTGTTGTTGTTTTGAGTCTTGTCAAGGTTGTTTTATGTCTTTCGTAGTTGTTTGGGTCTCTTTGGGGTATTTTTTTGTCTTTTCTNTTTGTGTCTCTTAGAAGTCATTTTGTGTCTCTTTGTAGTCATTTTGTGTCTCATCATGCTTGTTTTGTGTCTCATTGTGGTTGTTTTATGTGTCTTTGAAGTCATTGTGTGTCTCTTTATAGTCAGTTTGTGTCTCGTGGTTGTTTTTTGTCTCTTTGTAGTCATTTTGTGTCTTATATTATTGTTTTGTGTGTCTTTGTAGTAATTATGTGTCTCATTGTGGTTGTTTAGTGTGTCATTGTAGTCATATTGTGTCTTATCGTGCTTGTTTTATGTCTCTGCTGTTCATTTTGTGTCATTTGTGATGTTTTCATGTCTCTTTGTGGTCATTTTAGTCTCTTTCTGGTCACAACATATTTATTACACACGGCATTTTGTAGGTGAAGGCCAGGGAGGCCCCCTGACACTTTGGGCCCATGTGCCTGGGCCCAGTAGGCACGTTCAGTAATCCACATATGGCTCAAATACATGATCATATTGTTACTGCTCAGTATCTTTTTTTTTCTCCATGTTTTACAACTTGTTTTGGTTGGCTCCTGGACCCAACAGACTGACTGATAATTAGAGGCTGTTGATTCTTGGAAATAATTATGAAATGCTATGATAGCCAAGATTGCAACACTATAAAAATTTCTGCTTGCTCCTCCATTTGGTGAGTGTTTTTGTCCTCAGGCTACTTCACACCAAAACAGAGAGCGAGGGTTATGACCAGGAAGTAATTTACTTTATCTAAATGTAATAAATGAATAAACAAATGGTAGATAAATAAATAAACTGTAAATATGACTGGGTACTTGACATGTGGAGGGGGAACCCAAAGTATAATCTTGCCCAGGAATCCAACAATACAGTTATCATATTATTTTACATAAGACCTAAATCGTGCTTTCAATTGTGGGTCACCAGAGCATCGACATAGAGCATACAAACAAAGCATAGAGCATATAGACAAATAAAATATGCACAGCAGTCCCAGTATAAGCCTCATTGTGAAGCATGTGCGGCTATAGTGTGGTTTCTAATCAATGCAGCGAGATAATAAGTTACTTCACTCGGTCATATAAACTGATTTCATTGTTTTTGTGCAAGGCATAAACTGGCACAACTTGTTTTTAATTCCCACAACAGATTAGACACCAACGGCCACTTCAAATGCAACCTGATCTGCAAGCTGCCAGATTTGTCATTTCCATGTTAGTGTGAAAATTGTGTTTCGTAAATAATCAGAAATCACAAAACAAAACAAAACAAACAAACAAAAACAGCTTTTTCAGACCATCCACTCAGTTTGGTCTTGTGCCACTAGCTGCGTGTTTAATCACAGGTGAAACAAAGCAGTCTGATTCTGGATATTTTCTATATAATTGCTATTTCTAAATTCTAAACAGTTGGACTTTAACAGAACTTTTTAGCTTAACATCTGAAAATTAAGCATTACTTTACTTGCAATTGAACACAGCTTGTAATCAGTTCAGCCAGAGAGTAATTTACTTTCTTTCGCTCTGTTTAATTGGAATATTTTTACAGGCCTAATCAGAAAAAACTCAAAGGAAAACTCAGCAGTTGGAGAAAAGTCTTCCAAAAAAAAAAAAAAATTTAGCTGCATTCCTATCACGTTAATCATTTTGTCATCCCTCAGATTTAACTCACAGCCATTTATGGGTGAGAAACCCCAGGCTTGGATCAATAGTCACACATTACAGGGACAGTTCACACCCAAATCAAGAGTAGATTGTTTTAGAGTGTTGGAGATATTGACCATAGAGATGTCTGCCCTCACTTGAATATAGTAAAAGTAGATGGCACTTGGCTTGTGGTGTTCAAAGCCATATAAATGAATAAATAAATAACAAAATAAAATATCTGAAAACTCAACAGCAATGTCTCTTTACAGAAATCATGACCGGATACTCAAGACTCAAACCTTGCTGTGAGCAGTTTCATGTAAGAACTATTTTCTTTCTACCAAACTGCACCCACCAACTGTATCACCACTCAGAAGGAACCTCCTCGTCTATATTGGAGAGAAGGCAGACATCTCTACAGCCAATATCTCCACCACTTTGCAACTAACACCAGAGCAATCTAGTCAAGAACCAGCCTGCCAAAAGGTTTGATCCAGCCCACTAGATGTCTTGGCACATCTGACATTGATGCACCTGTGAAGGCTGAGGGGTCAGGTTTAAACTGTGAGTAGATACTTCATGTAAATTGCTGCCTCCAAGGCTTCTCCACCCTGACCAGAACACAGCTCTCTGTAGTCATATAAAGATACTGAACACTGTGCAACATATTATCAACCAGCAGCTTCAGTACAAAAGAATCTGTATCAGACTTCTATCCTAAAAACAATGTGGGTGGAACCCTGCTGCTGAGGCACTGACAAAACTTCAGATTGTAAAGGGTTTGTAAGGCAGGGGATGACTCACATGTAATGAAAGTGAGTCGAAAACTGAAATTGGGAAAAACTGAGACGTACTGCTGAATGTTTTTCTAAGGATATCGCAGGCTGTTCACGATTTGCTTTGTAAATGGATGAATGCTTTCAGAACAAAGATCTTCATACAAACAAAAAGGGAAAAATTTGAAGAGGTTGTTATTTATGGGTTATTATGCAGTGGTTTCACTAGTCTGGCCCACTTGAGATCAAATTGGGCTGTATGTGGCCCCTGAACTAATGAAGCTCCAGTGAAAGTTCAGTCAAGAATACTTTTCATGCTCAGGCTCTAAGTTTCTTTCTCACCCTTTCCTATTCACTCCTTGCACATATGCTCACTCACTATCTCCAGGGCCTCTAGTTTCCCGGTGTGGCGCAGGGTAGCGCAGGGTGGTGAACCCCGCGCAGAGCTAGTTTCAAGCAGCGCAACCCGAGGCGCGCTTAGTTTGGTAGTTTGGCAGAACGAGGTGCGCTGAGATGGGTGTGGCAGCGCAGCAGGGGGAGGTGTCGACAGATCCAGCTTGGCGCAGTGACAGTTTCGTGCCAAAAGGCTTCGCTGAAGGTGCGCTAAAAGCTCGCCAGCTGAAACCAGGTCTACTGTCAACACAGGCGGAGCACAGCTGGTCCAGCGGAAGTTTGGCTGATCGGCAGACAGTGCGCACACGTCACCAAAACCTCACAGGCAGGTTTCCAGAATATCAGGCACATTAACAATGCAATAAATACCCAAAAAAACACTATTCAATGCAACTATCTGCAATCAGCACATAAATGTATGTCTGTATCGACTGTACCGTCACATCTGATGTCAGATCAAAGGGGATTGGCACCGTTTGGCACGTTTGGCACATGTAATGGAAACCCATGGAGGTCTGCTCGCAGTTCTGTATATTCGGACACTGTAAGCTTGGACCTCCCGGACCAAAACATCAGTTTCCTCCTGGGAGAAGTTTGGCCGTCTGACGCTGCTGCTCTCTTCTGCCATGGCGAATTGAGTAAACTCTCATTACGCCTTCGCGCGGCGCATTTAAGGGCGAGGAGAGGGGCTCATTTGATTGGTGTGATGTGTGTAAAACCCACTCCACGCCTTCTCTCCTCCCTCTTTCCGACTTGCGCAAGTAGGAGGGACGGAGGTGGGAAAGAGGAGTAGCTGTGCCAGCGTGCACGGTGTGCCAAACTTGCAAAATCCGCCTGGCCACACCCAGTTGGCGAAGCGCAGGTGCGCTGTGCCTCCGCCTTGCCCCGGTCTGCGAAACTAGAGGCCCATGTGTCATTGTCTGGGTCTGTCAATTGAGTCATCATCTTACTGCTCCTCATTTTAAATATGGTTCCTTCTCTGCCGTAGTTCTTTCTTGCGGCAGTTGTGTGCTCCCTCCACCTCCCCATCACCACCTAGTCTTTACAGATTCATCAGCCTCATATGCCTCATCAGTCAGCAGCCTCAGAGTCATCAGCCACCACCACCACCAGTGTCTGGACTCCATGGGGGGATTTATCCTGCTGCCACTCAGATGTCCCGCGACAAAATATCTCCCTCTGGTGCCCAAGCGCCAAAGACTTCTGTTAGATCTTAATCAGCACAAATCATCTGTTAATCTGTACACTCATATTCTGTATTAAATATTATCTTTACTTCATTCTTTTGTCTCTCCTGATTGAAATATGAGTTTGACATTTTTAATTTTGGGGAGAACCGTCCCTTTAAATTGAAACCTTTTCATTACAGTGTGAAGGCAGCATGCAGTATAACTGTATTTACATTTTGAAGAGTTCACAATAACTTTTTATTTTTATTAGACGGTTGGTTTTGGAGGCAGCATTCATATCAAATATATTGACTGTTATGAATCCTCAAAATAAGTCACATTATGAAAGATATTCTTCCAAGAAGAAAGAACAATAAGCAGACGTCAGTCTCTCTCTGCTGATCCACTGGTGACGTTTCTCGGAAGATGTAAGGGGACAGCAAAGTGATGGGAACAGTGGCCACAGATAGGACACTAACCAGTATGACATCCCAGTCTGCAGGTAAAATAAACAACTCTGATTTATTGGTAAGGGTTAAATCAGCTGAGCATAAATCTGACACTGCTGATAAATCTCCACAACCTGAGTCTGCAGGAACTGAACGAGCCATCTGGTTCAATTTATGACTTTGTAGTAGAGTTGCCTCTGTTGTCCCTAATCTAATAAAAGGTGTAAACATGACGTGTGAGACTAATGAGTAGTGATGAGACTCTCCATAACACAATCAATTGTTTTATGCTGTGCCCAGACTTTAAAGTATTGTGGATAGAGAAAAATCAATATTTTGTTGAGCTGAATTTTTGCAGTAATAACAATAGCGCTTTGGTGTGTTTAATCCCAAAATTTACACTGTACACTCACCTTAAAGGTCCTTAAAGGATTCAGGAGGATATATTGGCAAAAATGGAATATAGCATAACAGGTATTTTGTCTCCAGGATTTCATTACCATTCATTTCATTTCATTACCTGAGAATGAGCTGTTTATATCTACACAGGGAGCAGGTCCTCGTCTACAGAGTCTGCCATGTTTCTACAGTAGTACAGAACAGACAAAGCAAACACTGGCTCAAGACAAGGCCATGACAACCCAGTCTCACTCCGAAGTTGTCGAAATCAGGTGCTTGGTCAGTGACTTCTGGTGTCAGACACTGACAAAGAAAGACGTCCTTTCAAGTCAGCATGATACGCTGCTGGTCGCCGATGTTGTTTAACGGCACCCAGCAGAATCAGAGGGAAACGTGGCGGGACAACAATGAAGGTTAAGGTGGTGGAAAGCTGAGTACATCAAGCAGGTGGGGTGCTGGATGGGTCTGACAACCACCAACTTTCACCCAGGAGGCTGTTGTTGTCACATGCTCTGTGATTAATTAATCTAAATCAATCACATACATCAGTTTTTGCTGTGAAAGTATTAAGTTTCACTTCAAATGATTTTTGTCAGATGTGTCGTAGTAAAGCTACTGGATTTTGGACACAATTGTCCCCCTGTCCTGGACCACTGAAACTGGACTGCAGTCCATTTTGCAAGGGAGTTAGTCGGTCACAGGTAGACTGCGTCTGAACGCCTGGTCGAGTGTGGCTTGACAAGGCTGTGCTAGCTCGGACCTCAGGGCTCGCTGCTAAATGCTTTGCGTTGAGGTGATATTTCAGACTTGAGGTGCTCCGATGGTACGAAAATTCCTTACTGCAGAAACTGCAGAGAACAGTGCTTCAACCAACACTTCCATGTGGGCGTTTTTTAAATGTAGATGTTCCACTCACCTTTACATGGTGTCCTAGAACGTTAACAACCAATGCACCCAGGGTACCTTGCACGTTGATATGTGACGAGGTCTGAGTGAGAATGTGTTGGCCATTAGCACTCTCACATTGGCCATTGTAGTAAGCAGTCTCTCCACGACAAGTAAATGGTAAGTGGTAAATGGATCTGCACTTGCACAGTGCCTCTCTAGTCTTCCAACCACTCAAAACACTTTTTACACAACACATTCACCCATTCACACACACATTCATACACTGGTGGCCGAGGCTACCATACAAGGTGCCACCTGCTAGTCAGCTTTTTAATATGCTCACACACTGATAGAACAGCCATCAGGAGCAATATGGGGTTCAGTATCTTGCTCAAGGATACTTTGACATGCAGACTGGAGGAGCCAGAGATCGAATGCTGATCTTCCGATGAGCCACAGCCGCCCAGAGCATTGGAAAAACATTGATTTTTAAAGTGAAACTGCTTTACTCAGCGTTTTTACTGGTTTAAATTACCTGGTCTGATTGTTTTGGAGAGGAGAAGATCTTTGCGGATAATTAGGCTCCTGATAAAACCTCCTGAACAATGAACACTGAGGGAATTCTAATCAGAAGTTGATGGTTGCAATCTGCAGTCCTCAATGCTACACGCCACTAAATCCCTTTAAATCGTACACTCTGTCCCTTTAAGTGTTGTGCTGACCAAGTCATGTTCCTCATATCGAATCTGCAAATCCACGTGGCTAATAAACTAATAACAGTCATAAATAGAAGGAAACACCACATTAATTTACAACGTGATGATAAAGCAGCTCACAATAACAGAAAGATACTCGACACTCATTGAAATCATGTTAATGTTTCACTCATTTATTCAAAGTTCATTGATTATATGACGAGGTCTTTTCTTCTCAGACTGGTCACGAACGCATCCTGTGCTCACTTGACATTTCTGCGTTTCTATAATCACGACAAAGGATAAAATGCACTTCATATGTCTTTCAAGTGTTTTGGCATTTCAGCGTGGAGTTGCTGTTTGAGGACACTTCATTATCTCTTTATTGGCCATGCTGTGACATAACATGTTTGACAGGGATGATTTGCTCAGTTTACAGCTTTAGATGTAACAGTTAACTGTCTTGTTTTACAAACCCAAAGCCTCAGATAAGGAAAGGCCACGATAAACGGTGAGACCTGGATAATTTCATGTCACTCACTTTTTATGTGCCTGACATTCACTGAGTTCAAGCATCAAACCCACAGATTTAAAAGATCATGTAATAACTCAGATATTACATTTTATATCTCCTAAATGTCAGTTTACCCCACGCAATAGGTTTTCAGTTTAAAGGAATAGTTCCACAAATTGGAATATATGCTTTATTCACCTCTTCTCAAGAGTTGGATGAAAAGATAAATACCACTTTCACAGCTGATTAGCTCAGCATAAAGGCTGGAAATGGGAAAATGAATAATCTGACTCTGTCCAAAGCATAGACTGTATAAAATAATGTTTGTAGCCACCGTGACATCACCCACTGGTTTGTGGACTCCCGTTTTGAAGTTTGGCATCTTGGTTTTTTGGACGAAAAAATGGAGGGATGGATCTGACTCACAGACAGTTGCGAAGTCTCACGGACAGCCTGTCACTCAAAGCGGCCCTGCCCTTAAATATGCGTAACTTTGGGCCTTAATAAAACATAAACGGGTGAATTATAAAAAAATTGGCCCCTCATACAGTTGGCATGGATGTTCAAATTAGCTATAGAGACCAAAATGGTTTTTTGTACCAGGCTTTAAACATGTTTACTTCTGCTGTAAAGTTGGGCATTTTAACATGGGGGTCTATGGATACTGACTGTCTTCTGGAGCCAGCCTCAAGTGGCCATTCAAGGAACTGCAGTTAATTGCACTTCTGTGTTGGCTTCATTTTTTCAGCCCTAGAGGTTGCTGCTTGGTCCAAGGGTAAAAGAATCTGCCTGGCCGAACCTCAAAGCTCATTATTTACACGTTTTAAGCTGTTTTTTAAAAGTGTTGTTTTCAGGTTTTCTAGTTCCCAGCCTTTATGCTAAGCTAACTAGCTGCTGGCTACACCTTCATTTATACCCAACAGACATGACAGTGACATTTATCTTTTCATCTTGCTCTTGAGAAGAAAGTAAAAAAGCTAATTTCCCAAAATGTCAAGCAGTTCCTTTAGTCATCATTCTGTTTTGGTGTTATCTTGTGGTTTAAGTACAGTTGCACACGATGTAACAAATGGATCTACACGATTTTCACATATCCACAATGAGGGCCCGGTGCCGTGCAGGGCCTTAATGGGCCTTAATTTGTTTTGGCTTCTTCTATTTAAGCTGTATTACCTATAGAACATAGCAAAAACAGCAAAACTGCTAGCGCTGTGCTGCACATCATACTGAAAAGGTTGTTTATACGTGGCTCCCCATGCTGATTTTGGCATAGAACTGTTCATAAGTTAAAAAAGATTTAGCCATCTGTCAGTGCTATGTTCTTAAGTGAGTCTGATTAATCAATGTGTTTTTTATTTTGAAACAATAGCCTTATGTTGTGGCTGAAGCCCTGAGTTCGGCATTTCAGCCGCACCCATCTTGTTCCTTGGAGCCAGAAGTGACCATATTTGGGCGAAAGGCTGGTGTTATTGAGGAGTGATGGGTGGATCTGACAGTTTTTGGCACCAGCGTAACCGCTCACCCTCTTGAGGGTCACAGGGGGGCTGGAGCCTATCCCAGCTGACAGTGAGTGAGAGGCAGGGTACACCCTGGACGCTGACAAGGGGAGAACATGCAGACTCCGCACAGAAGGGCTGCCTCCTGGGACTGAACCAGGAACCCTCTTGCTGTGAGGCGACAGTGCTAACCACTATACCACCGTGCCACCCCAATAAACAATGTATTAAATGCAAATAAGTACATACAGTATATAAACTGTGAGGTCATAGCCATATTCTCACAGTATGGAAACATGTTTAAACAGTGCACGACAGAGAAGCCGAGCACACCGAGGAAACTGAAACTAATCACAAAGTTTACACTCCTGCCATTTGTATCTTATCAGCTTTTAAATGATCTACTTAATCACAGAGAGCAGGTAATTACTGCAGACGTCTGTGGCCTTTGTGCGTTACAGCTGTTTGAAAAATAGTAATAAACTTGTAGGAGCAGAATGAAAACAATGAGGCAGTCAAGCCTTTTCAGGAACAATGGTTTATTATGTTTCAAATTAGTGATGTTTCTGCTTCAGTCACTTCCACATTGATTGATGTCTGTATCTACTTCTACCCTGCTGGGAATAAGGCTGCTCATTACTGGTTTCATCATTACGGGATGTGACTCACAGGGTTGGAGTCACTGATGACGAGGGACAAAGGTGTTTAAGTGAGGAGTTGCATCTGATATCAAGTTTGAGCACTGCTTTACAGGTTTAGGATTGATTTCAAATTCAAATTCATTCACGTGACACATGCTTTCAGACATTTCACATATGATAAAAACTCAAAACAGTCACATGATGAGTTTTACATGTGCTTGTATTTCTCTGTGAAATGTAATTTTCTCAGTGAACATCTATTTGTCAGAATGATCCACAGTTTAAGATTAAGAACATAAATCAGGATACAGTTTTAAATATGCAGATAAATCTCAGACTATTGCTGCTGTCTAACATTTATCTTGAAAATGAACTCCAGCTCTTACATTTAAACACAAGATTACTGAAGTAGCCAGACACATCTATGTGACTCAATGCTCCACTAATTAATATCTTTATGTGAAGCAGTGGGTCAGGTCACAAAGTGAATGTGAAAGGTCAGAGTCATCACCTGTCTCAACTCTATAAGAGCTTATTGATTTGGTTTTACAGCCCATAACTTTACAGTTCTGACTCAGTCTTACTGATCTCATCAGTTTCCAGACACAAACATTTTCAGCGACAAAGCTCTGATCTTTTGCTCCCTGCACAGCAGCAAACGGTAGGCAAACAAAGTTAGCAACTAAGTGGTGAACGCAGCAGCCACAGACATGTTTTAAAGGAGCACTTCACCCCCTAAATGACCATTTATGTATTAATTACTCAGCCCATGTTACGTTGAATTTGTGAAGAAAACTTCTCGCATGTCTCAAAGGTGAATGAAGAATCCAAAAACTGTGAAAATTCTTTATGAATAAAACTCATAGGGGTCCATGTTTAACAACAGCAATACTTCATCAAAACATCAGCTCCTGCAGAATAATCCAAGTGTCATTTATTCAGTCATAGACAGCCCTCTCCAACCAACCTGGTCTCACTCCAAAGACGTCGAATACTGATGCTTGGTCTGTGACTTCCAGCGTCACACAGAGACAAAAAAGGCTGTCCTTTCACAGTGGCATGGGTGTCAAGGGGGGAACGCGGCCAGACAACAAGTAAAGTTCAGGCAGCGGTAGTCCAAGTAGGGTCAGTGGGAAGGGTGTTGGATGGGTCCAAAAACCACTAACTTTCACCTGGGAGGTCAGTGTTCGCTTTCTGTATGATTGTAAAGCCAAACCCTGGTCTTTTTTTCGAAACCCAACCTTGTGCTTTAGTTGTTGAAGGAAAAAAAAATGTGAATTTGCAGTGTTGTATTGACGTAGTGCTTTTAGTTTGAAAGAGACTGTATGTAAACTGTACATTTCCTGTGAAAACGCGAGTGTATTTTGAAACCAGACAATGCATGTACCAGGCAGAACTTGACACGGTGTCCCAGAACATCAACAACCAACGCACCCAGGGTACCTTGCACATCATATCCTGACGTGAAGAGCCCATGACCAAACGTCGATATGTGACGAGGTCGGGGTGAGAATGTGTTGTTCCAACAGGGAGCTGAATTAATGTGAAACTTATTTATACTTCCGCCAAAGCCGGACTCCACTGACAAAAACAGTCATTTTACCTCACTGAACACAGGAGCTGCTGGTCTACTGCTGCCTTGATCTGTTAGTTTGTTCGTGTTATGGTGTGACTTTGTTTTAAAGGGTTAGTTCAGATTCGCCAAAGTCACAGAATAACACAAACCAGCTAAATGATAAAGGCAGCAGTAGACAAGCAGCTCCTTTGTTTAGCGAGGTAAAATGATTGGTTTTGTCAGTGGAGTCTGGCTTTGAAGAGAGCATAGATAAGTTTAATGTTATTTTAGTTCACAATCGGAAAGGTCTGTCTGTTTGGGAAGTGCTGAGCATACGACAGGATAAACGAGACTTGAACTATACTGCACAAGTTGTGTGAGAGACTGTAATGTTGCTGTTATTAAACATGGACCCCTATGACTTTAGTTTATCAAACATTTTCACCATTTTTGGATTCATCCTTTACATGCATGCAAGCTGTCTTCACAAATTCAACGTAACACGGGGTGAGTAACTGATATACAAATTGTCATTTTGGGGGTGAAGTATTTCTTTAAAATTAATGCTTATGTTGCAACAGTTTGCTAACACTTTTACCACTACAGCTTTTAAAGGTGTCAGTATGTAAATGATTTGTCTGCAGGTTGTTTTGTTGCCTCCAAATGGCACAAAACATCAATTACAGCAGGTTTAAAGACTTCACAGGGTCACAGGTTCACGCTCAGCTAAAAACACAAGAGGGCCTACAAAGAGTCGGTCTGAGTGAGAAACAATGCCCCGTGACCCACGTGACTGTAAGATGTCTGTGATGAGAGGAGGTCAGATAAATACTCAGAGATATTCTATTCACCCTCAGGCTGATGATTTACTGCCCTCCAGCCTGAACGGTCGTCATCAGTCTTACCTGTCTGAACAATTGCCCTTTCCCATGACTTGGAGACTATTTTTCACTTCTTGGTTCAACAGAGGCAAGAACAGACGGTGACGGTAACTTGCAATCAATACCTCAGGTGAATTATGACGTCAATTACTTTTTTTTAATCACAAAAACATAAGCAGCTTCTCAGAGCAGCTCAAACAGTTTACGCTGAGGTGAACAGGAGTTACTGAGTGCAGAGAAATGTCAGAGTTAAATCCATCATTTGAAACCTTCACACAAACATTTCTTCACATCACATCACACTGGAGCATAAAAATATTAAATATTTAACTAAACTTAAATTTTTAAAGTGGATCACCTCACCCTGTTTTCTTTTACGTCACACTGCACCACCCACACATTTCCGCCTCCGTGCTTTAATGACACGCTGTTGGCCTGATTTCAAAAGAGCTGATTGGGTAAAGCCGTACCTGTCTGAAGTAAAGCTTAGTGATTAACAATGCAATCTCAGCACCACTCCCACCTGTCTGCGTGGACTGCGTGATGAATACAGTGCAACTTACGGTGACTAATGCAGACAACGCTGCTGTTGTTTTAAGTTTTATCTCTACATGCTTATCCTGCGTGGGGTCACCAGGGGCTGGAGCCTATCCCATCATACACCAGGGCAGAGAGGCAAAATATAGACAGATTACCATTTACACACCCACCATGCATGTCATCTTTGGACTGTGGGCGGAAACCACAGCAGGATCAAACCAACTGGTGACCCCCGGGGAAAAAAAGAAAATTATTGATCAATTTGTGTTTACCCAGCCCAATCACTAGACAAAATGTTCGCTCTGCATGTTTTGCAGATGTTACATTTGTACATTATTTCATACCAGATACCATGGTTAGGAGAAAATCATGTTTTGGCTAAAAACACCCACATTCAGTGGCACAAGAGCTGCTGGAAAAGCAGGGATGGGTTGGTGAAAATCATCCATGTTCAGCACCACAAATGCAGCTGGGAAAGGCTGCTATGTGTCAGTAACTGCATTTTCACACTTAGTGAAACAAGCCCAGGTTCAGTGGTTCAAACGTCATTATCTATCAGTGAAACAAGCCCAGGTTCAGTGGCTCAAACGACGCTGGGAAACTCCGCTAGGTGTCAGTGAAACACACCCAGGTTCAGGAACTCAAACGCAGCTGGGATACGCCTCTATGTGTCAGTAGGCTCCTTCGAGATGATCCAGGCCTGCGCAGATTCGATCACCGACGATTGGCACACAATGCATGCCGGTTAGTTTTCTGTCCGACTTCATCTCGACTTGCTCTGACGTCATGCAAAAGTGGACAGCGACAATCTCACGACAGCGTGGCGGCCGCTGTTTTTAGAGCCAGGCGCCGCAGCTGCTCTCCACCGACTGCAAGACCCAGAGCATGATGGGAAACGCCTGGTTGTCACCTGATCTAACAGCGGATTGGTTTAAATGTCGACTCAACAGGATGATGTTTTATATAAACTTTTCATTTTTGTTGAATTTCATAATTTAAAACAACTGGAGACTGAGAACAAACTGATATATGGGTGTGATAATGACAGGACAGGCTGTAAGTGTGTCTGTGACTTCCTGTACGGACTGAAGGCTGCTGGAGACTGTCCGACTTCACTGCAGCTTTTTGTCACCGCCCCCTGCTGCAGCCGCCTGATCTCATCTACTTTCCAGGCGAGGCGCAGTCCATCTCGAACGAGCCTACTGAACAACATCGAGGTTCAGTGGCTCAGATGCTGGTGAAAATACTGCAAAGGGTCGCCAAGAAAACAACTGTTGTTGCTGCTGTTTGTTTGTCTCAAACAATGGTCTGCATTTTGCAACATCACTTCCGTATCCGTGATCTGCAGTGATGTACAATGACGATATTTTCTTCTGGTGACTGGGCTGGGTTACCGCAGTTTGCAGACAGGAAGTAAAGTAGCACAGTTTTATTTTGTCACATCTGCTTTGTAAGCAAATACATGATGAAACAAGAAAGGGCTCAACACAAGATATTTTACTCGAGGCCCCTCCACAGGATGGGGTGTCAAGATTAAGTGTTAATGCAGGAGGGATTTTAAGGTGCATACAACT
Source organism: Epinephelus moara (assembly GCF_006386435.1). Classification (NCBI taxonomy): domain Eukaryota; kingdom Metazoa; phylum Chordata; class Actinopteri; order Perciformes; family Serranidae; genus Epinephelus; species Epinephelus moara. The sequence goes on along the minus strand of NC_065529.1, from coordinate 40,600,060 downwards.
GTTGATAATTAAAAACATCAAATAACACCATCTTCGTCTTTACAGGCTGAAATCACCTCATGAATCACACACACTTATTACTTATTAAATAAATAAATAAATTAGATGTTTCCGTTTCAGTCTCCAGCTCCATCTGACAGAAATTAAAGATTGATGACTGTTGAGATGTGATGTGCCACTGCGGGTCCTGTTATGTAGACAGATAGACCCTTCATGCGCTGCGTGAAGAATTGTGTTTAATGAGCTCATTAAAGCCTCACTGGCCTGCCACACCCTTTCACTCCTGTGCATGTGGGTGCGCTGAGTGCATCTCATAAGCATGGTCAATTGATTTTTATTCGCAGCCGCCTGCTGTTCTTGAGAGGCGTAATGAATAGATAGTCATGCCATTCCTAGAAGGTCACAGGTTTGAGTCCTGCAGTGGTATTGGACTCATTACTAAGCTGAACCCATGAAAAGGACAACTCTTTAACATCGGGGAAAATGCATCCATATGTATTTATGTTGTTTACAGCAACTAAATAATCTACAAACTTCTCCTCTGACTCCTGCCTACAAAGCAGCCTGTGTCTCATTGGGCCTAAAAGCCTATTAGGAATTATACCCATATCTTATATTTGTTCCTAATAATGAATTCAGATCTGGACAGACTCAAGGGCTGATAAATAAATAAACTGAACTTTATGTTCTCTGCAGCAGAAGCAGAAAACGCCATCAACTCATCCACCAGTTCTCAGTAAATACCATCTGATTATTCCACACGAGGAGCTAATGAGAGCTCTGCAGGCAGCTCACATGGGATAAAGTAATATTTGCATAGATTTAATGGTTTGTTGTAGCCTAGTTAGATGCAGCTGGGAGCTTTTCCCCTCATATGACTGTTAAGAGAGGCAAAAACAAAAAAGTTTTTGGCATGAAATCCATAGCATTTATTTTTCTGTGATATTTGTTTTTCTGTGGTCAGAAATCAATACGTATAAAAACACAGAGACACATTTCGGGGAGGAAGCAGGGGAGTAGTATTGTCAGTGTAGCTAAAGCCTGATAATATTATGGCTGTCCAAAGACTGCTGAAAACACATCAATCAACCCGGTAATATGTTCCAAACCCAGTCAGCAGAATAAAATGTTTCTGTACATCATAGAGTTGTTTATTTTGTAGAAGATCCATTGACACTTTACTTTCTTTATATTTCAACAACCCTGTGGTTAAAATGTGGTGAGGTTTAGCAAAAGATCAATTATGTTTTGGCTGCCTGGTTTTGGTGGCACAATCTCTGCTGGAAAAGAAACGGTATCTCAGCAAAACCCAACAGTTCTTCATGACACTATCCCAGCAGGAAACACAGCAACAGGTCGCAAAAATACACCCAGATTTGGTGGCTTAAAAGGTGATGGAAATGCAGCGATGACTTACTAAAAAACAACCAGTTTTGTTGTTTCTTGGTCTTGAACAGAGGTATGACAACTTAGAATTAAACACAGACAAGACGGAGGTTCTGATGATTGCTTCAGATAGTATAGCTTCAAAGGTTGGCCAGAGTATTGAATCCCAATCGTCAGAATCTTGGTGCTATTTGTGATCAGGCCATGCATTTTGATCATCATGTTAAATCACTGACCCCTACTTCAGCTAAGAAATATTGTAAAGCTCAGGTCTGTGGTGTCTCGACCTCAGCTAGAGATGATTTCACTTGTCTGAACAAATCTTCTCTGAACCGTCTTCAAATAATCCAGAGCGCTGCTGCTAGGCTGATAACCAGGTCCAACAGGTCAACGCACATCACTCCCATTTTAGTTTCTTTACACTGGCTTCCCATCAGGTTCAGGATTCATTTGAAGATACTTGTTCTAACGTATAGAGCCCTCCATGGTCAGGCATCTGAATACATCAGTGATCTCCTCCATCCATATATCATCAGTACGTCTCTTAGGTCCTCAGAACAGGACCTACTGGTTGTCCCCAGCTCCAGACTCAAAACGAAAGGCTCCAACACTATGGAATCCTCTTCCATCAGGTTTACTGTCTGCAGTCTCCTTAGAAACTTTTAAAAAACAACTGAAGACCCATCTTTTCAACATGGCCTTTGTCCCACCCCATTCTAGTGCTTGTTCATTGGTGTGTTTCTGTTTGGGGCCTCAGTAGCCTGATTTTGCTCTATGTTTTACTTTCCTTTTGTTGCTTTATTTGTTAAATGACCTTCGTTTTTGTTGACTGCATGTTTTATTGTTTGATATCTTGATTGTATTTTGGACTGCTGAGGAGATAAAATGAAAATAAAAAATATTCTTTGGATATTCTTTGTCATATTTTGTATTTTCTCTTTTTTTATTTCTTTATTCTGTGTATAGTGTATGTTTTTTGTACATTTGTGTATGTTCTGCTATCATGCACTGGTGTTGAGGATGTTGTGATTAGGACAATGTCATCAGACATTGTGATTTAGTAGTCAGGTCTCTGCTCCTCAGATTTGATCTCCTCTAATCAGTGGCACCAACTGACTGATTGATCACACCTGGTATTAATCTGTCTGTGTCTATATCTGTATGGTGATGCACTCATGTCAGCAGCACTGATGATACTCAAGGACTCAAACGTTTGCTGCTGTTTTTATTCACTTTATATTATTTTTTGCACTTCTTTTTGTGCACGGATGTCCTAAATAAATTGACTTTTTTTTGCATTGATCTCAGCCTGTGAACTTTTTTAGTGGCTGGCTCAGCTGTATTAATGTGCAGGTATCTCCTCTGCCGTCCTTTCTTGGTTGTCCATTGTACCAACGCACCCAAGATAAACTTGTTGCCCTAAGTAGGCGCAGTGATTTTCATTTCTGTGAAAGGTGCTATATCAAATACATTTTATTATTATAATTATTCTGGCATTGATATGATATGAAACCATAGGTGTAGATTCCGGGGCGGTGTCCTCCTCAGTATGTAGAACATATGTATTTGTCCCTCTCTAATACAAACATGAAAGCACAGTTTTATTTGTTGAAATTAATCATATTTCCACCATGAAGAGGCACAAACTGGTCCAGACTAATTTACCAGTAGAGAGAAAATGTGTTTGATGCTTAAAGTTTCCTGGAGGAGGACTACCAAACCCCCCATTTCAAGTGTCCCCCCTGCAATTCATTTATTCATTTATTTATTTATTCATTTGCTATAACTTATCCTGTTAGGGGTCACGAGGGGGCTGGAGCCTATCCCAGCTGACATTGGGTGAGAGGCGGGGTACACCCTGGACAGGTCCCCAGACTATCACAGGGCTGACACATAGAGACAGACAACCATTCACACTCACATTCACACCTACGGACAATTTAGAGTCACCAATTAACCTGCATGTCTTTGGACTGTGGGAGGAAGCCGGAGTACCCTGGGAAAGTCCACATGCAAACTCCGCACAGAGAGGATCCTCCACCCTGGGTTTTGAACCCCCCCCCACGCCCTTATATAAAACCTACGCCCTCATATAAAAGATTCTTTTCAATATGATGTGATTCAGGTGAATCAGAATGTCAGCACATAAAACAAAGTTCAATTATTTGCATAGGTGTGAGCAGGGCTTTCTAACAATACTCTGGTGTGGCTGTATCGTCATCAGTGAAGCAAATGGTAACTGTTTAACCCACCTGAGGTGTGATCGATTCTGCAAGACAGAGCTGCCAAGAGAGCCGGGTTCCATAAAAATAATCAGACAGGTGATGAGGCCAGAGAAGGATTTATGAATTCTCCCTTTACGACCCCGTAAAACCACATCACTACTCATTAACCCGTGAGAAAAACTTTGCTCCCATTTGTAGCACCTGTGGTCACATGACCGCCGGGCTGCAGGGCTGAACTGTTTAAAAGGAGGCCTGTGGACAGAGGGAAGGCAGACACTGAGCTAAGCACCTGCTGAGCACATCAAGAGACAAAGACACCGCAAGACAAACACTGTCAGCTGTCAACATGAAGGCTGTACTCGCCACCATCGCTGTCCTCGTCCTGGCTCTCGGCTGGACCTCTGAAGCTGTGCTGGTTGAAGTAAGTGCATCACTTATTTGATGTCTTAATGATATGGCCTGGAGAGTAGCATTGCTCACAGGTTACTGCTGCCTTAGCAAACTGGACCTTTAGTTTAACTGCAGTTCTTTAACGCAACATCTGCCTTTTCTTTTCAGGAGAATGGACTGTCTTTCTCTTTGGAGGCCGTCAAGAGGCTGCAGGAGCTGACAGAGAGCAGCGCTGCAGCAGTACAACATAGCCCACGACTGCGGGCGGGCACCATGTCCCTCTGCGCCGACCCCATGCTGCCACAGGAGTTCCTGCCCCTGTGCAAGCAGAGAGGAGCATCTGCATCCCTCGCCAGACTATGTGAGTCCATTACACATTCAAAAGCCACTCTTTGCTATGGAATTCTAAATGTTTCGGGTCACGTATAATGAGGCAGAGGTGATCTAACAGTGTGTCTTTGTCTGTATTTCAGCTATGGTTCCCCTGGATGTCTGTGAGATCTGTGCCTTTGCTGCCTGCACCGGCTGCTAAACAAACCCAGCATGCCCAGAAACATCTTGCCCAGCTTAAGACTTGTGATTTGTTTTTCTCCCTCTCTAAACAGTTTCAGGGAATTTCTAAAATCTCCTGCAATGATGAGACGATGACTTTATGCTCAGTGAGCGCAGAAGCTCTGACTCTGTCCCACTGGGCATTTTATGCATTTTGAAGTCACTGTTTGACAAAAAAAAAGGCCCCAAAAGAAAAATAATCAAACTGAGGTATGTTTTTGTTTTGTTTTGCAAACTGTTACTGTTGGTGCATATTTACCACTTTATGTTTTTTGCTGACGGTTTATTTTCTGAATTTGACATTGTTTGTTACATTTCTATCTTACTAAGATTTCTACATATAAGAGAAGTTTCCGTCCTGTATCTTCTTTTTTATTGATAATATTTTGAATAAAAAGCTTTCATTGACAGATCATGTGTTCATTGTGCTCCTTTCTGCAAAGTCAAACACTCTATTACCACGACTGTATCTACTACTATTTGCAGTTTATTCGAAGTTATGGGGAAAAAACAGTTTTTAAAAAAACACACTTACAGTAAAGCTGAATTGATTTTTGGATGATTTTGGGGCTACAAATATTTAAAAGCTGACAGGCTGCTACAGATGAGGCGCTTACTTACACTCTGCTGGAAGAATGTGTGTTGCCCCTCTCTTGACCGTTTGGTTCTTGAAAAAACTCACCTATATAGTGGGTGCTATAGGGCTTCTTAATATTTGGGAAATATCAATATTGGAATTTGAAAAAAAAAAATGGTGACATTGAAGATGCCTTGAAAATGTAATGCTTAGATAAAGGATGCAAACTAATTTAAGGACAGTGTGCAGTACCCACTCCTAAATGTATGGATAAACTATATATTTTTAGTTTTACCGCATTATCATCATTATTATTGTTGTTGTTGTTGTTGTTGTTGTTATTATTATTATCATTATTATAAACAATAATAATAATGTACTTATTTATTTTTATGCAAATATTTTTTTCTTTTTGCAAGATTTTATTATTATTATTATTATTATTATCATTATTACTATTATTATTATTTTAATAACTTTTATTTCTTTTTATAGCCTATATAACACCATATGTTCTATCTTGGGGTTTGTATATGTTTGTGCAACTTGTTAAATATTTAAAATCAATAAACATATGTTTACAAAAGGAAAAAGCTGACAGGTACTGTACATGGCCACCACCATATCACCAGCTCATAACTTTAATATTCACACATCCAGCAAACAAAGAGCAACTTCATTATAGATTTGCAGTTGTGTTTTTGGACATCTGGCAAATGTAAGTCTATATTTACTAGTCTTTAACTCTGTTATGGTCTTTCAGGTAGTGATACACTAAATAAAACATACTTATTATATTATATATCCCCTAAATCCTACACACTGGACTCTTTGTACAGTAGTTATAAACTATTAGCTTATAGTTTAGTTTATTTTGTGTGTTTGCAAAGAAACTACAGCTTCCAGACGTGTGTATAATACGATAATTTAAAGACTTAATTACAGGTGGTCAAATTAATCCTGCATTCTGTGTAAAAGTGTTGTAACTACCTTGTATTTGAGCCTCCTTCACCTTCATTTCAGCCTCGACTATATGCCCATGTTCAGTGTGGTGAATAATAAATTCTATGCATCTTATCTGAATCAGCAAATCTTCCTCATTATACAGACATACTGTCAGTTCCAGGGCACCAGTGGATTCTCTGTGTATCTACTCCGACAACTGCAATAATCTCACAGCCTTGAGGCCTGAGGGCAGATAATTAATGTCACGATGAGTGCACGTATTTGATGTGATGCATATGTACTTGAATATACATATTACATGCTGTACAGAGTGTGTTAGCAGTGATGCCAACAACATAGATTCTGGTACTGTTTATTATTCATGTGCTTGTTTTTGTGTGTGCATGAGTGCACATGTTTGAGTGTTTCTGTCTATCCGCAGCTAATCTTGCAAACTACTGGACCATTCAGCCTAATATTTTGTCTGTACATGTATGGATGTATGCTCAAGCATCTCTCTTGGTTGCAGTGATTCATGATTGTTGAAAAACTTGTTTTATTGACTATTTTATTTCATCATTAAATGCTGACCCCTCACTCTTCTTAACGGACTGGTGGCAGATGCAAGTTTTCTGGAAATCATCTTGGCTAAAAACAACAAGTCTTACCTTCTGTTGCAGGACAGATTTTAGGCTTTGTGAGCCCGGTCTCACTCCGCAGTCGTTGAAATCCGGCACTTAGGCAGTAACTTGCAATGTCAGAAACCAAAGAAAAAAGGCATCCTTTAACATCAGCATAATATGTGGCCGGTTGCCGTTACAGTTTGATAGAGAGTTTCACAAGCAGAGCGTTTTGCCAGTTTGATTTTTTAGATTTGGTCGTTTTTCTTTGACATTTGTGCTTCTACCATACATCAGTAAGCAGGCTATGTTGTTGAATGGTTTTTTTTGGTCTGTTTTAATTGCGTTTATTGTTGTTATTTCTGACATCATTGTGCTGTAGCCCACAGACAAAGTGAATATTGTTCAAAGTCCAGTTATAAATACATGGATCAAAAATCTCTGGCTGTGTTTCAGGCATTAAAAATAAATTTATCCTCATAATTACACCGCATCTACATTTCACACACGGAGCCTGTTAGCAGGAGAAATTGATCTGCTCTTTGCAGCGTGCCATGACCCCTTCAAAAATTAGCTTCTGGGATGCTTCTGATGCTTCGTCTACTGGAATTACAAGAGTGGCGCTGCAATCAGCTCAGGCAGCCACCTGTTGTTGATGTAGCTTTATATTTATCTTTTCAATGTGTTAACAAATAAATATATTTCTAAACCATGTGCACTTACAATATTTCTAAATTTGACTAGTTTTAGGCCTACATATGTATGTATATACATATATATAGCAGTTGCCGTTTGTGGATGTTGGAACACTGGGCTAGGAGTTGTTTCTTCGTCAGCCTTGATGTTGGGTTTCGAAGCATCCATATATCCACCATATCCACTGCTCTAGTCCATCTATGTTTTGTTCCAGTAGCCCATTTCTCATCAGGTTGCCCTGGTTCCCCAACACCTGACACGGACCT
>NC_065529.1:40587828-40591903 GCF_006386435.1 Epinephelus moara | reverse complement strand
GTGGCTCTGATAATGTGCTTCCAGTAATCCTCCAAGCTTTCACTTTACCTTCCTCTCGTACAGACATTATTTAACTTTTGCCTTGGACTCTTCAAACACCTCACATTCATGCTGAAAACGGCTGCCTGCATATTTTACACAACAGCATCCTATAAAATAATGTTTGAATGACTCACGGCCATGAGCTGCTAACACTTGTTCCTCTATTGTCTGTGTAAGAAATGCCAGTGATTCTAAGAGACTGAATGGCATTAAATCATAAAGGACACTCTGCTGTTACAGAACGCACATTTATATAATCAGTGGCTGTGAAGGGAACTTTCATATCTCACAATGGGCCTCATGCAGGAAGCGATGAAAAAAAAAACAAAACAAAGGTCTGCTATTTTTGTTCACATCCACCATTTGCTCCTATTTTGTTAGAACCAAGTGATTACTGGGATTACTGTGTTTTCTTATTTCTACTCTACTCCTAACAGAAAATTTCATGAGTAGTCGAAAGCACTCTCACGAAGATAAGACAAAAACATCTCGTTATTAACAGTCCACTAATTGGAAACGCGAGGATACATGAGTTTTAAATTAGAGCAGCATGAAAAAAATGCATGAATATTATATAATCAGATTTAGAGTATTATTATTTTAAGAGTAACTAAAATTAATGGATTATTAAAGTTGTGCGCTGAAGAAATACTTTTGGTCAATTATTTAATTGATCAAAATTTTCCTGCCCTTTATGACCTACCATAAAACAAGTCCGCCAGAGCATATCTTCACATTTTTACATGCTGTAGTGCCATTTTTGGAGTAGTTTATTATCCTATCCATCAATACAACCCTTATATCCCAAATTTTAATAATACTGTATGTTTGAACGTATGTCCATACTAATTTGCTAAAAAGTGCAAAAAACCCCACATATTTTTCTAAATACACACAAGAAAATCAGTTCATGCTCACAACATGATGACGCTTATTCCAACGTAGGAAGTGCTGTGAATACCCGCGGTCTGGATTATGTTTTTTTTTTTGTGTGTGCTTTTTACTCTATTTCTACAAACTCATTTGTGCAAGAAAACAGCGCTCTGGGACCCAATGAATGCGTGATATGTTAGTGTAACTCCTCCAGTTTCATATGACAACATTGACAACACTACAGTAGGATGAAGCTTACTTAAGTAACCATTCTGTGGTTCCACAAAATCAGGCTCCCATTCATTGTCTATGGAGCAGTTCCACTCTATACCCTAGGACAGTGGTTCCCAAGTTGTGGGTCGTGTGTCCATTCTGAATGGACTGCAAGTGACCTGCGAATGTGTCAAGTTTCTAAAAAACACACTTTATTTTGCAGTACAGTGAATTTCTGGTGCATAGCTTTCATTTTGAGGTGCTGGTTCCTGCTAACAGCTACGTAACAGGAACAGAACACTAGACATGGCCTAATGCAAGTGTGATGCTGAATATTGCTCTATGGACCTTGAACTAATGACTACGGAGAAATCTGGATCCCGGGGCTGGACTAATTGGGAACCACTGCCCTAGGCCATCATCAGTTTGAGACTCCCTTCTCTGGTTTCTGGCTTTAAGAGACAGCAGCTCATGTTCAAAAATATAAATCGATCTTTCCAAGACCATGCATATAACACATTGGAATTGTTAATTTGGGTGGTGTTCCCCGTTAAGTAACCTTTTCAAAGCAGGACTTTTACTAGTAATAGGGTATTTTTTTATTGTGCAGAATCCGATAACTTCCTCCACCACTGCTGCTGACGGCAACACAAATTTTCCTGTAACGCTAGTAGTGACACTCAGGGGAAAAACACATTTACTCTTTATGTCAGTATGTCGATTCCACTGCTGCTACAGTTCTTCTTCTTACAGCCTTTGTTTAGTGGCATTTCTTCAATTCTTGGGCAAGTGTCAGAGTATTTACACACCTGCCTTTATATAGTGTTTAGGATGTGTTAGCTTTTCTAGCAGGTTACCAAACATCCATTAATGTCCTAAAAACACTCCCACATATATTCTGAAAAGCTGATACATAAAGTTTCAGTTTAAGACAAATGGAAGTGGGAGAAGAGGAAAGCTGCAGCGAGCACATTGTTAAGATTTTGGTGGAAGACTGCTGCAGAACGAGAATATCTGAGTGACTGGGTGCAAAGATGTAATTCCCAGACAGATGCTGGCGCCATCTTCCAGTTTAGGTTTACTGTGCCATCATGAAGATTATAAAATAAAAGACAAAAGGCAACAAAAAAACTCCCTCATGAATAATGCAGCAAAGCCTCAGGCAGCAGGCACCCGTCTGCCCTCATTCATCAGAATCAGCCCGGTGGTGTGGCGTCTGAGAGTCTTAAATTTTGGTCATTTTCAATTTGCATCTTTAACCTGCCAATTTCTGTGAAATGTGTAAGCTCAGTGCCAGTGTAATGTTCTTCAGCAGCTTTCAACAGAGCCAAAATACTTGGACAGTTTGAGCAACCTTGAATGTCTCAGCTCGTACAGAGGAGCACATATTTATGTAACATTAACCCTCATGCAGCAACAATTTCTGGCATTTCTTTTATATTTTCAATTATTTTTTGTTGTGAGAAAATAAATAAATAAGAAGTGAAGTCCAGATGCACTAAATATTCCTAACCACCCTAATCTGCCTTTAGCCAGGTGCACTGAATGATGAATCCCACTTGATCACGGGTGATTTGGGTGAGATTTATTATTTTTAAGTACCGCTGGGCTTAAGAGTAGAAACACTTTCTTCCTTATTATGCATTAACAAACAACAGAAGGGACGAGGGATAAAAAAAGAAACCTTGTATTTTTTGTTGACTGCACTGAAGTACATTATGTGCCTTTTTTTTCCTGAACAGTATACAGGCTGCATGTATAGGGGGGCATTAAACTGATTATTACATCAGACTCCGTCTGTCAGATGTTGTAGATGTCTTTGAACAAGAGTCTGTTATGATCAACAAGTGACCTCCCTCATGTCCACATGCCACACACACACACACACACACACACACACACACACACACACACACACACACGCTCTCGAGTTGACTCATGCTGCATTGAATCAAACAAATCTCTCAGTTTGCCTCATTCTGTCGGCTGACATTGATTTTCACAAAGGATGAAAAGATGAAAGGGAATTTTTTGTATGTTAAGCCCATAAGCGAAAGATGAGAGACAAGTGAGATGAAAAAAAGCCCTGCACAGCTATAATCATCACAAGGCTTCTGTTAATGTAAATAGCAAAAATGTTGGTTTTCATGTCATGTCATGTATGCATACATTCACTGGTAGAATGTTAGTAAGTATTTAGTTACAGTACTCGAGTACTGTGCCGCAGTACAAATTATACTCAGTTTTACTTCTACTACATCACATCTCAGAGTCAAATCTTGTACTTCCACTACAATTATTTGACAGTTTTTGATTTTTGCATACAGACCATATGACGAGCGTATAAAATGATGCTTTGTTATAGATTAAACCACCCAACAACATGTACACGCATGAGCGTGTTATGAGATGATGGGACCCCGGGCAAGACATGCAGAAGGCCCCACCACCTCTCCTACATAGGAGCAAGACACACAGACTCTGTGGTGGTTTTGTCGCTTTGTTATGCCTCTGTGCCAATGACAGTAGTGGCCGGGGCATTATGTTTTCTGTGCCATTCTCGTGAACACACTGGGCTCTAGTTTCGCAGACCGGGCGAGGCGGGGGCGCAGCGCACCTGCGCTTCGCCAAGTGGGTGTGGCCAGGCGGATTTTCCAAGTTTGGCACACCGTGCGCCTGGCGCAGCTACTCGTCAGTCCCATCTCCGTCCCTCCTACTTGCGCAAGTCGGAAAGAGGGAGGAGAGAAGGCGTGGAGTGGGTTTTACACACATCACACCAATCAAATGAGCCCCTCTCCTCGCCCTTAAATGCGCCGCGTGAAGGCGTAATGAGAGTTTACTCAATTCGCCATGGCAGAAGAGAGCAGCAGCGTCAGACGGCCAAACTTCTCCCAGGAAGAAACTGATGTTTTGGTCCGGGAGGTCCAAGCTCGCAGTGTACGAATAT
>NC_065529.1:40579540-40587555 GCF_006386435.1 Epinephelus moara | reverse complement strand
TGGTTTCAGCTGGCGAGCTTTTAGCGCACCTTCGGCGAAGCCTTTTGGCACGAAACTGTCACTGCGCCAAGCTGGATCTGTCGACACCTCCCCCTGCTGCGCCGCCACACCCATCTCAGCGCACCTCAGTCTGCCAAACTACCAAACTGAGCGTGCCTCGGGTTGCGCTGCTCGAAACTAGCTCTGTGCGGGGTTCGCCACCCTGCACTGTGCCGGGAAACTAGAGCCCATTATCTTAATGATACCTTTTGGCACAAATGTTTACTTGAATTCAAGGAGATTTTGGTGGTCAGAGGTCAAGGTCACTGTGATCTTGTCCATCACATTCTTGTGAACATGGCATTAGGGAATTTCTTCAAATTTGGCACAAACATTCACTTGGACTCAATGGAAGTGATTAGATTTTGGTGGTCAAGGTCACTGTGACCGTTCATCTGTTTCTTTCTTGTGAGTGCAATATCTCAAGAGTGCCTCCAAGAGAATTTCCTCAAATTTGGCACAAATGTCCACTTGCACTCACAAAGGAAATAATCAGAATTTGGGAGTCAAAGGTCAAGGTCACTGTGACAGTATTTGTCTCATTCTTGTGAGCAAAATATCTCAAGAATGCTATGAGGGAATTTTCCAAATTTGGCACAAATGTTTACTTGGATTCAAGGATTAACTGACTGGATTTTGGTGGTCAAAGGTCAAGGTCACTGTGACCTCGCATCCATCCTCATTCTCATGAATGTTATATCTAAAGTGCAACTTGAGGGAATTTCTTCCAATTTGGCACAAATATTCACTCGGACTCAAGGATGAACTGATTCGATTTTGGTGGTCAGAGTTCAGGGTCACCATGACCCTGCAACCGTCTAATTCTTGTGAATGCAATATCTCAAGAAAGCCTCAAAAGAATTTCCTCAAATTTGGCACCTATGTTTACTTTCTCTCCCACATTAATTGATTAGAATTTTGTGGTCAAAGGTCAAGGTAACTGTGACCTCACGAAACATGTTTTTGGCCATAACTCAGGAATTCATATGCTAATTATGACAAAATTTCACACAAATGTCTTTTTCTGGTTTTAAAGGCTACATTAAATTGATGTAATTTTCTGAACATGCCAAACTGTTCTATTATTTGCCTTTACCCACATTATCATAAATCCACATTATTGGTGATCATTTATCAGCAGTCTCATCATGTAAATATTTAGTAAAAGCACCAATAGTCCTACAATATCTTTGCAATATTGCTATCGACAAATTTGGAGAAAATCTAATATCTATTTTTGACCATATTTCTCAGCCCTTATTGCAGAGAGCATGAACCTGTGTTGTTCTTTGTCTCTTTATGGCCAACACAGCCCATTTTCCATTACCTTAAGATAAACAAAATAGTGGACAACAGCAATACAAATGGCTGCTTACCTCATTGATTTACCCTGAAAGACCCCTGCTGTACTGGAGGAGGATCGATCCTCTGTTGCACAGCAGGTAATCTTTTCCCTTACAGCACTCCGCCACAGAAATGCGACAGGCCAATTTATAGCTTTCCTGCCCCATGCATGTGGTAAGGTACAGCAAAATGGCCTGTCTGCCTCAGAAAAAGCCATCTCGCTTCTGTGCAGGGATAAAAGCTTCTGATCCAGGCTGTGACAAATGTGCAAAGATTTCTCCCTCACTGACTGACAGTTTTGAAAAATACACATCCAGTTATTTTCTCTCCCAAATGTAATACAGTTTTGAAGATGTTGATGCATATTTTGCACCATCATCTCGCCTACTTTTTTGTATCTAGTTTCTTCAAGGTCTGCTTGGTCTTTTCAGCTGGCAACAGCTGATAACAGTAAACTATTTTCAGTTGGAGTGTAGCTTGTTTACACTGTTTATGTATAATATCGACATCTCTCTGTGGTATCCCACTTGGATAAACAACTAACGATTTATTCCAGGTGGGATGATTTAAAATGGCTTGAAGTGTGTGATAATTGATTTTAACACACAGCAGTGTGTCTGACTATTACAGCAGGAATAACCAGTGTATTTATGTGTGTAAGGATTTGAAGTCAAACTGCACTCTTAAAAGGCTCATTTATACTCCTTTTATGTACAAAAATACATACGTTCATTTCAAATGCGACCGTCACTGCCCACTTACTTCAACGTGTCCTTTATGTTGATAAAGATACATCCAAAAGAGGGCAGGGTCAAAAGTTTCTGACATGGCGACAGTGGAGGAGGTTGTAGTAATGTGGCACGCCATTTAATGGAGGCAGCGTTGTAGACGGCGGTGGCTTGTCAGGCCATTGAATACATTATTTTCTCTGTAATATTTATTAATACCATTCCGTCATTTTGACATGTCTCTGTCGTGTCCTGCAGTTGTATCTTGGCTGAACTAGGCTACATCGTCCCCACAGACTGGGGTTACTGCCCCATTTAATCCGTATCCGTAAGCTTTCAGAAAACCAGCACGAGTATGGTCAGAAGGCTCTTTCTATGTCCGCATATATATATTTAATGTTGAGAATGAATGAGACACTGAAAAGTAAGGCTTACTGGTATATCATGGACGTGAATCTAGGCTTGACTAAGACACACTACATATCCTCATACAAGGGTTCGTATGATATCCTACAAAAATGCAAACACAGCTTTTATGGTATCCTGTGAATTAGCTGCCCATGAATGACGCTTTGTCCTCAACGTAAAGTTGTGTAATTTACATAAAGTTACAGGTTAGGTTAGGTTTAGACAAGTTACTGTGGTTAGATTTAGGAAAACAAACCGAAAAATGAGTCAGTTCACACGGTTCTGAACACTGGTCTCCTCAGGAAAGTCCTGTGTTTTGTGACCAATACACCACCTCAACTGCTTCTTTATTCTGGTCAGCCCGCTGATCATGTGATTGCAGCCTTCCAAATTGTGGGGGTTATGCAGGAATTACTGACTCGCCTAAAACCCTGAAAATTAGTTAGCATTTTTCCATTTCCAGTTCCTTCCTGCTGAAGTAAATGGGTTCTTTGAACGGATTTTACATTAGATGCCTGAAATATGTCTGTTATTAACACAAGCTTAAGAGACTTTCATGTTTTGTTCCACGACATAAAATATGTCAATCAATAACCAATGTGTGAATTTTGGAAAAATGTGGATGCTAACAAGTGGCTGAATGAGACGACAGAACATCGTCATGCTGAAGACGCTTTACAGCCTCGTTGTGGTAGGGATTACGTCATGGGACCGTTGTCTAGTTTGTGTATAGCCTAGCTCTTTATTTTTGTCGATTGATTATTGTTGTTGAAAACAACCTGCTGAACAAAACATCTAAATCTCATAAACATTTGTTTGCCACAGAGCTTATTTTCTGCAATAATCGAAAATCCAATGAAACAATCCCATAGGCTTTTTAACAAGGAAACCAGTGCGATGCTAACTTCCGCGTTGGCCTACAGACAAACATCATATCTGGAGCACTCCATGGCAACTTGAAAGCTGGACACTGCTCTGAATGTGGAAGGGAATTAGAGTTTTGGCAGTAAGGTAAAAGAGCATTAATAAGGATAGATTTGAGCATTGAGGTAATGTAGGAGTTTGACTAACACTTTTACTACATTGAGGAAAGTTTCCGGTTTTTCTCAGGTAATTTTTCAAATTAGTTTTAATGGAGGCAAGTGAAGAGAAAATTAGTAGATGGCGAGAGTGGGAGCAGCATTTCAAGTTGTCTGTCTAAAAAGTGTGGCCCACTGGTCTCCGTAATTACAGACACCTACACGTAATTGACCATTATTAGGTGCCTGAGTGTGACTTCATTATATCAGCCAGCTGTGCGGCTCGGCCTGTCTGTTAAAGACGCAGGTTCAGTGTCATCACAAATCACTAGTTTTAAGCCTGCAAGTGTTAGGACAAAGACAAAGGCTCCTCTGGAACTGATGGTTTTTATTTGATCCAATTTTCATACGAATACAGTTTAATTTTCACATAGGAAATGGAATAACTGCCTTTCGCAAAAGCCCCTTGGTGTTTTATTTAAAATCTGCGCATGTGTGAATTTCTCTCTGTCTGTTGTTTATCCTTTTGTTTCATCTCTTTGCTTCTGTATGATATAAATAATGCCATAACGATACGCCGGTCGGATAAATCAACAGATGAGATGAGAGAGAAAACGTGGTTGAAATACAAACATTTATGACCGTATTGATGTAGCCTAGTACAATCTTCATAAATATCCAGAGGAGTTTGTTTTACAGCTTTGTGTCCTGCTGACACATTTGAACAGGCATTAGTGAAATAAATAATTATAAATAAAAATCTTTCAAAAAAAAAAAACACCACAGACATTGAACAATATATTTGTCACAAATTGGTTTTGCATTATGTTTTCTTTTTATCCTTTTTATGTCTTTGTTTTGAGTGTTCCTGTGTCAGTGAGGCACTCTAATGCAGCTCCTTGCAGTCTGCTGGTGGAGTTATAAATCTGAGGAATAGGGGCTCTCTGAGCTATTATAAACAGGAAACTTGTTTGATATTCTGTGGTGCTGCCAGAGATCCCATTTCATGTAACAGCTTTATTGCCAGTTAGAAGCACTAGACCAGCCCGATCATTTCCCTCTCCCAATAATAGTAAGGCTGTTTTCGTCTGCATATGTAATGAATGTTGAGCAGCCAACTTTGCATTCTGCCAAAGACGGGTCTGAGCGCTTACGGAAGGACGCTGTTCATTTCACCTTGTGCCACTGATTTGTTCTTTGATAGCTTTTGCCACTGCGCTTCGCAGCAACATGGAATCCATTATCCTTCAGGTATCAGCGCTCTGGCAGAGACGGAGCACATTATCAAACATTCCTCCACTTTCATTACGTTCCTGTTTGCCGGGACAAGGCGAGCACATTATCAAATTCTGATGTTAGTTCTACAAATCCTCCGTCTTCACATGCTCAGCTGGAAAATGACTGGATATGAGGTTTCAGCCGAGTCATCTGCTCCTCCGTCCTCCTGAGGAGAATCAGCCCACGGTGCTTGGAAAGAGAGAACCAGATTTTAATTTATGTGAGACAGTTTGTGGAGAGGTTTGGAGGAGCAGTATTGGGTATCTGTAAAACATGAGTAGCAGCAATTCATTACGTTAATAGCTGAGACCTGGATCCATGAGTGGGAATAATGTTAACCCATGCAGACAGTGATTGTGCAGTCTGAGCCACTGACCCCAATGAAGCTGTTGCTTTCTCTTTTTTCCTCAGTGCTGTTGCTTGTTTGTTCATTAGTGAATTGATTTAGATCGGAAGAAGTAAAAACATTCTACCTTACAGTCCAATACTAATATGTTGCTGATTTTTCTCATGAATATTGAGAATAGATTTTATAACATCATTTTATTTCTTTATATTGTATAAGAAGCCTGTGTTTGTGGTCTGTACAGTATTAAACATGATGTGATGATGCTGAGCCTAATCCTAATCTTGTTCCTGTACATAAATTCTGCAGTTGTTTGTTGTGAAGGATCTTCTAGGACTTTTGTTTTTAACCAGTCAGTTTGAAAAGTCAACTTTAAAGTGAATTTTCGAGTGCTCTGTCAAAAAACTGCCTAATTTTAAGCCTTACTGAGACATTACAATCTAGTGTTATGCTTAACATTTCTCAATAATCTTCAAAAATAATCGGAACATAAAAAAATGGTGTTAAATTTATTGATACAGTTGCTTTAGTCGATAAGTTTTGGTAATAATGACAAGATATTGACACTACTGTTAAAAACACTGCACTGTAGCTGCTTAAGCTAACCTTAGCCTCGGAGACCATCACCAAGAAATTACGTTTATATTCAAATAATTTGAAACAGCAAATTCATTTTGTCCCAGAAATGCTGACACGGAATGTATTAGCAACATTTTCTGACAACGTATTTCATTGCTTTGAGCTAAAATAGCATGCTGCAAGTATGAATCCTAAAGCCTGGCAATGAGTTAGCATTTTATCACTCCTGGTTCCCTCGTCTTGAAGTCAATGGGTTTTTGGTTGGGTTTTAATGCAGGGGTCAGAGGTCACGGCCACTCAGTGCTGGTTCTCAGCCTTGCTCCTTACACGCAGAGACTTCTGCAGATTCTCTGTATCCTCTGATGATATTAAGGATTGTCGATGCGAGACCCATAAATGCCTCGCAATTGTTGTTGAGAAAAGTTGTTCTCAAATTGTTGGACTGTTTGCCCACAGAGTTTTTCACAAATTACGGAGCCTTTTGAGGATAGCTGTTGACGTAGCCGCTAATGCAGAGAACACTTTGTAAAGCAGACAGGTTTGTTGTTTTGGCCTTGACTACAGCTCACAATAGCTTGTATTAAAGTTAAGGAATAAAAAGCCAGCAAAATGAGTTTATTCTTTTGTAGCCTCATTGTTTAGGGGGCGTCGCAATATGTAAATGTAATTTCTAGGAGACAGGGTTGCACAGCTGACAGGATGAATTGCTCTGAATCCTTGACGTCTCAATTCAGAGTTCTTGATGTGATTGGGTGAAAAGATGATTTGCGTCAGAGTGTGACTCTGTTCACATCTATTGAGGATTCTGTTGGTTCATATTATTGTATTGGACACTCTGCACAGAGAGGTCAGTGTCAAGAGTGTGAAAAAATGACCACTTGTAGGTCAATTTCAGATACTTCTCTGTGTGTGTGGCTCTTCTAACACTGTATGGCTCTGTTTTCCATCACAAGTTTGTCTTAAATGGTTTTGTTCTATTTAGATTTAGATCTGTCTGCAAGCTGTTTGAATGGATAAATATCTTTCAGCCTCCGTCTGACCGTATTCCATCCACTTCTGGATGTGTGTCTTTCTCGTGCAGCAAGTATTTAAACATACACAGATCTGCCAGTTTTTGAGAGACACCAACTGTGGCAACTCAGTGCAATAAATCCAGCCTTTATGAAGCTTGTCATATGCTTGTCAGTTTTTATTGAGATTATGAGAGGTGTTCATTCGTTATGGTGAAATCTATGGTAATTTTGGGGGCTGTGGGTTTGTTGTGCTGTTGAAATGTATCGGATTAAATTGGAGACAGTTTAGTGGTGGTATAATTGCGGGGTTGCTCCGGCATATGCTTTTGAATATACAGTATAGAGATGTCAGGAAATGCTCTCTGTGTCTTGTAGCTTTTCACCGTTTAGAGATTCCTCTCTGTAATACGTTCCCAGAATTTCTAATGAATTTTCTGTGAAGATGAGACTCAGTGAGATGCAAAATTGCATGGCACAAAAGATTTGTGGGCTTCAAGAAAGAGTAGCCTTGGTATGAACTCCAGGGTGTTATTACATAAAAAAAACAGCCTGTTCTTCAGGAACACTGGGCCTCTGCAGAATACACAATGACAAATGTGTTTGAAATTATGATAATGACTGCTAATTTATCTTTCATACATGTCCCCGAGTAACCATGTTTATCGTGATTTAGAGTGTGCACAACGATCAGGGAATCTAAATTGGTTATGAAACAAAGGGTCACAGTGGGAGCCTTGAAATAACACAAACATTAGCAGCCTGGGGTTTTGTGCTGGGGCGGAGGATGACACATTCCTTACAGTCTATATTTGTAAAAACTGTCAAATCTACACCTGCTATACCAAGGCAGTGCACAATAGACGAGTAGATTACAGGCTCAGCTGGTATTGTGCAGTGATAAGCAGGGGGCTGTTGTTTTCACCTGTGAGACACCACTAGGTATAATGCCCTTTTTACACAGAGATCCTGCGATAGGGCTGCAACCAAGACCTTTCATTATGCCTTCTTACACAGAACCAAACAAGGCAGGCATAATGCCGGCTCAGTGTGTGATATCTAAATAGCATAGGTGTCTAGTGTGACATATAATATACAGTGGTGTGAAAAAGTATTTGCCCCCTTCCTGATTTCTTACTTTTTTGCATGTTTTCCACACTTAAATGTTTCAGATCATCAAACAAATTTAAACATTAGTCAAAGATAACACAAGTAAACACAAAATGCAGTTTTTAAATGAAGGGTTTTATTAATGAGGAAGAAA
>NC_065529.1:40555020-40578702 GCF_006386435.1 Epinephelus moara | reverse complement strand
TATTAGGTTTAGGGGTCAAACACTTTTTCACACAGGGCCATGTAGCTTTGGATTTTTTTCTTCCTCATTAATAAAACCCTTCATTTAAAAACTGCATTTTGTGTTTACTTGTGTTATCTTTGACTAATGTTTAAATTTGTTTGATGATCTGAAACATTTAAGTGCGGAAAACATGCAAAAAAGTAAGAAATCAGGAAGGGGGCAAACACTTTTTCACACCACTGTATGTATTGGGCACTACTTTTTTGTTAACAATGGAATAACCTACCAAAAACAATAATTTACCATCCCTGTTATATGCCCATTGATCTTGTACTCCCAGACCTTGTTGTCTCTCCAATTTGCAGATGTTTTTGTTTGTTGTTTTTCTTCTTTGAGTTAGCTGCTAACTGCTTCCAGTTTCTTTTTAAATCTCCCAGCAGTGGGTCATACGCATAACACATTGTCAAAATGCCACACTTGTCCAATCCTGCCTGCTTTCCCTTTTACACAGACATCGATTCGGCTCCGTTTGTACCTCCACTGCTGGCGTAAAGGCGAGGCAACTCTGTCCTCCCATTCCATGATGGTACCTTTTATACAGAACAGTGGGGTGGAATAATGGCGCAACATTTTCACCATCTTGGTAATGAAGGCAGCGAAAGTTCTTCATCTTAAATAGTCACTTAATGGTAGGCTGAAAAGCAGGATTTTCCTGCCGTCTGCAGCCGAAAGATTCAAGTTTGTTGCCCCTGTGATGACTCTGATTGGTGTGATCACAAATGTCCTAATAATGACATCACTGTGTAGCCTAAAGTGTACTTCTTCAACGAAGAAGTTAAACCTCTGGAGTTCAGCAAAAAGAAGATTTAGAGCTGTTAGAGGGAAACTAATTATTTTCAACCAGCTCTGTGTCACTGCAGTGTGGACAGTGTGTGCAGATGAACAGTGTTTGGCTTCCCCCCGTTCTGTGAGTACCCGGAGTTCCCCACCCATCCTGAGGCAAAAGTACACGAGGTAACACAAAACGGTGACACAGAGCTGGTTGAAAATTTTCCCTTTCAGCTGCACTTTGATCTCCCTTAATTGATTGTCTGGCCACAAAAACCTTCTGCTCATCTTCAAAGCCCTCCACAACCTTGCCTCCTCCTACCTCTTTGATCTTCTCCAGGCGTACCTCCTGATCCCTGCACTCTTCCTCTGCTGGTCTCCTGACCATTCACACCTCGCACCATTCGCTCCAGCACTGCGCCCAGGCTCTGGATCTCCCTACCCCTCACATTCCAATGCTAACTGTCCCCTCAGCCCCCACTTTTTTTTTTAACAGTCTTACTGATTTTATCACAGCAACATTATGTGTGTGCCCAATTCACATCTCTTATTCTGTACGCTATTATATGCTCTGTTAGGTGACCTTGGGTGTTTTTAAAAGGTGCCTTTAAAAAAGTGTTATTATTATTAGTTGTTTGGCACTACAACAAGCTGTAAACACAATATATATTGCCTTATAAAGTAACTATGGGGAGTGTGTCAACCCACAGTTACACATCTAGCAGACATGGTGATCCCTTGCATTCCTGTTTTGGGCCACTTGGCCTAAATAAATCCAGCATTTACTCACCCTTAAGCTCCAGCATGGTCTCCACTCCTAAAGGGAAATATCTGACTTTTCAGCTGCTGGAAACAATATTGATGAAAACGATGAGACTGAACCAAAACAGTAAAAGTTCGAGTTGTAAATCAAAACAAAATGAGCTGAAATACACACTCGATTGATCCCAAGATTGATCCACTCCTTCATGCTGCGAGCTGTACAGTGTGAATTAACTAGGCAGCGTCTCTTAAGTGAAATCCTTTACAGCTTCTCTGGACCCGTTATGTAAACAAAGAGTAATCTCCTGAGCTGTGTTTCTGTGAAAGGTAAAAAAGGGTAATGGTCTGACTCTGGAACTGCTGAAAGGTCAGGAGGCAGGAATTAGTTCACTGATAAGAGTCATCATGTGCTCTGGGGCTGGCGGGCCATGTTGGCTGCACAGTCCCTTCCATTACTCATGCAGCATGAGGACCTTGGATCTGTCACCTCTGTAATTAAGTAGTGTAATGACAGCCACCTCCGACTCCACACACACACACACACATGCCAAGAGAGAGACAAAAAGAAATCCTTGCTGGGATGCCGAAGTGCTTACCTGCAGGCCATCAGTGACACCATCATTATTCATGATACATTATTAATTTATACATTTATTTGGCTTCAGGCAGCCCAAATGTGAATATCAACCTGCTTGAATTTATGGCAGAGTAACAAAAGTATACACAGGCAGTATGACAGGCGCAGCTATCATGAAGCCAACCTTCTGAACATGTGAATGATCATTTTGCTGCTGAAGTAATGTATATAATGTTAAAGGGACAGTTCACCCCAACATCAAATACGCATATTTTTCCTCTTACCTGTAGTGCTATCTATCAATCTAAACTTTCTTGTGGGGGGGTGCTGAGTGTTGGAGATATCGGCCGTAGAGATGCCTGCCGTCTCCCGAATATAATAGAACTAGATGGCATTCGGTTTGTGGTGCTCAAAGTGCCGAAAAATATCAATTTGAAAACTTTTGAAAAACTTTTTTCTTTCTATTGAACTACACCCGCCAACCTCATCACTGTGCAGAAGGAAGTGTGCATCTACTAGCGGGTGTTGTTCGGTAGAAAGAAAATAGTTCCTACATGGAACTGCTCACAATAAGGACTGTGGATTATCCTCCTGAGACCCTGTGTCCTCATGTGAGGACATCAAATTTTAGGTTTACTTGACACTTCATTCTACTTACCTTAGTCTTGTTGTCCTCATTTGTGGACACTTTTCTGTGCCATCTAGTGGTAGTAAGGGCACAATACACTAATCCATGTATAAACAAGATGGCAGCCATCTCTGCCAAGTCAGCCTGCAGCAAATCCCGACACAAACGTGGACAAGGTCCAAAACCTGATCACATTTTATGGTTGAAACTTGTTTATTTGGGATTAATAATGTTTTGTTGGATATGGCAACAAATTTGACCAATTTTAGTAACAGTAATGAGCTAAGACACTGTTAATTAGGAAGTACTTGTTTGAAGACATTAGGACTTTATTGTTGTCTCATTTGAGGACGTTGGGACTTAATTATTGTTGAAAATGTTAAGATTTTTATACTTCTCAGGTCCTACTGATCCCAAATAGCTAGGAGAAATTAAAAATGCATATTAAACAAATGTTTGGGTCTCAGGAGGTTATTTTGAGTAACTGCGTCATGATTTCTGAGATGCTGAGTTGCTGAGCATAAGCAGAATGCCATCTAGTTCTATTATATTTGAGAAAAGGCAGACATCTCTACAGCTGATATCTCCAGGGTAAGAGGAAACATGCATTTTTAATTTTGCGGTGAAGTGCCCCTTTAACTGAAAGAGTTAATGCCTCTAATCAACTGATATGAAGATGCTTGAGAAAAGGAAGAGAGGGGAAGATTAAGATGAGATATTTTTCTGGTTGAATTTATGCTCAGTTTAATGTGTTTGGGGTCAGTGCAGTATATCAGCTACTGTGGTGGGTCAAGGCAGCAATTTGTTGTAAGTGCAGCGATGTCATCCCCCTCTCACCCCCACTCCCATGGAGGTGGTGGTGGTGTGTCTTCCTCAAGCTTGAATCCTCCACCAGACGCCTGGGAGTTTGAGGATTCTGTGCAGAATCTTAGCTGTTCCTATGAGAGCACTCTTCTGGGCAGAGACCTTAGAAAAAAGCAGTGTCTTTTACCAGAAATCATGACCTGGTTACGCAAGATAATCCACAGACCTTGTTGTGAGCAGTGTCATGTAGGAACTATTGTCTATCTACCAAACTACACCTACGTGTGCATCTACTCATGGATGAGAAACTCATGCTCGTAACAGTACGAGATGTAAACATTATTTGCACCCTTTGGGGCTGAGCTGCAATGTTAGTTCAGTGGTGCTAGATAAGGTAGCAGTACTTGTATGCTTCCTTCTGCTCTGTGATACAGTTAGCTAGGCTGACCAAATGTCCTTTTTTGCCTGGACATGTCCACTTTTGACGTCCTGTCCGGGGCGTCCGGGTGGTGTTTATAAATTGATGATAATGTCCGGTTTTCCTTGTGTGTGTGTGTGTGTGTGTGTGTGTGTGTGTGTGTGTGTGTGTGTGTNCCGGGCATGCACCGTGGGTGCTCTGTGGAGAGGGAGACCTCCGTATTTGAGACGGGAGCGGGCGGCGGCAGGTCCGAGGCTTCCAGCGAGGGGAAAGGGAGAAATATAACAAAATAAGATAAAATAGGAAAAACCTGTCTCCCTCTTTTATTTAATTTTCAGCGTTTAATCAAGGCGGAGGCGGGCGGCGGGAGGTCCGAGGCTTCCAGCGAGGGGAGAGGTAGAAACAAACAGCCAATGTGTGTGTGTTCTGTTCAGGTGTTGTCACGTAAATAACAGTGCCCAAGCAATAAACAGGACAGACAATACAATTTAGGCTATACATTTTTGACCAAACCCGTCCCGACCCGTCGGGACCCATCGGGCTTGGATCGGGTAGCCACACTCTAGTGTGTGTGTGTGTCCCCTATCTATAGGGGCCTATCTGAATTTCTGTCTTTGAGAGATATTATTTTGTAATATAACTGAATTTTCTATCCATACATATAAACTTTAAATATATTAAAACTATAAGGCATCTTTGAGTAAACTGCGAGTATCATTTAAGTAGACTCGTGGCCGGGCTGAGTGTCCTCTTTTTTGGAAATCAATGGTCACCCTACAGTTAGCGGGTGTAGTTCGGTAGAAGGAAAATAGTTCCCTCATGAAACTGCTCACAACAAGGTCTGTGGATTATCTTAAGTAACTGGGTCATGATTTCTGGAAAGAGATAATTCTGTTGAGTTTTCAAATGTGTATGTTCTGGCACGTTGAGCACCACAAGCCGAGTGCCATCGGGTTCCATTATATTGGAGAGAAGGCAGATATCTCTGCAGCTGATATCTCCAACACTCGGCAACTGACACCAAAACAATCTAGACTGATATGTAGAACAAGAAGTAAGAGGTAAAATATGTATTTTTGGTTTTGGGGTGGACTGTCCCTTTAAACTCAGATGAGAAAAGCTTTTTTAAGAGCTTAGAACCAACCAGTGGTTTTCTGACCCATGATTTAGTTTGCTGTAATTTTTCTAATGAAAGACTCATAAAAGGCTGCAACCAGTTTTGACTTTTGAGGATGAGTAATATTTCTTGTGTCTGCTTTTTTAATCCATGCTACAGGTTTCTCGCAGCATTTTCTAGTGTAGGCACCCTGCCTCGCCTTAATTAAAGCTTCTGGTAGAATAAGCAGTGGCACAACATCACGCAGCAAAGGCCACGTATTTAATGAGCGAGGTGATTGTTTAAGCCGGCATGTTGTAATGGACTGGATGAGATGTGTCAGGATCCGTCTGATTCTGCTTAGCAGGTGATTGATTGGTCGATTACACCGTATGTTCACTTCGCAGTAATCAGAGTGGCGCGTCAGAATGTCAAAGTTTTTCCGAGTTGGGGAGAGTAGAAACAAACAAATCAATCACAGTCAGGTGCTGCTATGTGCACTGCAGGTAAAACACAGGGCTGAAGTTAGTCTGATTATCACCAGTTGAAGTGGTTAGTTTAAAGTTTTAAAGTGGACACATTTCCTGAGTGAAACCTCAGTATGTTTCAAGAAACCTCTTGTTTCCCTGACACAAAGGCAGGGAACTGTGAACAAGCGAAATAATTTCATCAGGCTTTTTTTCCTTTTGTGAGAAAGATTTCAAGCATCTGTCTCCATGGCAAAATTACTTGAGACAGATATTTTATGGAGGGTGCATCTGCTGGTGGAGACTCTGCCTCTGTAGTGCAGTGATTAATGGACAGTATTGAAGAAAAGCCAGTGGTGTAAATCTACGCCCTCTTTTTATGTAAACCTCAGCCTGTCAGATGTAATAAAAATGACAGAATGGATGCTACATCCAGGCCACAGCCAGACTGTCTAGTGATGCAGCCGTTATAATGACGTAACGAGAGACAGAAATGTGAGGTTGGGAGAGCCTGGACCTCAGTGCATCACTTACACGCCTGCAGGAGGCATGAGTCAGACCTCATGACGACTATGATGACCTGTTTGCCTTCATCTTGCAGCGTCCTCAAAAACATCCTCAACTTCTCAGTTTCTCTCCCACAACTGTTTCTCTGTGACAGAAATGCAGATTTTAGAATCAAGTTACTCTTGACACAGTGAGTGATAAATTACTGAGGTGATGTGAAGATTGTTAAAGGGTGAGTTTGGTGTTTTCCAACCTGGACTCTATTTTCCAATTTTTTGTGTCTAAGTGACTAGTGGGAACAACAATTTGTGAAACCTGGTCCAGCATTCACGACTGCTGCAGCCAGCAGCTGCAAGATGGGCTGCAGTGTAACCACCAGGGGCATTTGTGCCCAGTCAATTTAAGTCCATTAAAAGTGCTTGTTTTTGCCACTTTGGTCAGCTCAGATTGTTATTATAAGCATCTGACTACTTTATGGAAAGGATCCCTATAGAGATGGACCTTTTTGTTGAAGGATAAGACCCTTTTTCTTTAACCAGAAACACCAGACTCCATTAAAAAAAAACAGTACTTTTAGCGTGTATAGAGCCAGCATATTTTCACATCTTACTGGGTGAATCAAGAGCATATTTCAACCAAACCAGAAGTGGTGATTGTTGAACAGTGGAAAAGTGAACCAAGACTGTATTAGTAAGTTTTATATTCTTCCTGTCAGTCGTTTAATTAAGTGTGTTTTACAATGATTAAATTACTGTTTATTTAAATGGAGTCTGGTGGGTTTGGCGATGGTGATTTCAGGGCTGTTTATGGTTAAACAAAAAAGGATTTTCCTTTTTAACAAAAAGGTCTGTCTCCGTAAGGATCCTTTCCATAATGTTATCAGACACTGAGAATAATTATCTGAGCCTGTCTGTAGCAAAAACAAGCACTTAAGCTGCGTTTCCACCAAACATTTTCGGTATGGTACCTTTTGGAACCAAAAGTAACCCTTCAGACCTGATACCTAGACCCTAGGTCCGTTTAGTGTTTCCACCACAAACAGTACTCTCAAATGTGGGCGGGGTTGTTGTCACTCACTGCTCTGTCCAGCACTCACTGTATTTCCTCAACAGCGGTGACACAGATGGAAGTCTACACCTTGTTTATCATCCACAGAAGGAGGCTGCACGCTGACATGCCGAGAGATTGTCTCTCCATGAGATATTTGAAAATAGCGGGTTTGTGCATTTAGGCCTTATAAGGCAAGCTCAGGGGTTTAGTGTTGCTGTAGCCCACAGGAATGACGCTTTTTTTTCTTCAAGTGAGGATTAGAATATACGCCATTGACATAAGCCGGTCGAAATTAATGCATATAAATGCTTGAAGATCCACTCATTACTAAAAGTGTATGTCTTATAAAAACAAATTGGATGGTCAAAGTTGTCAGTGAAATTTAAGGTGTGTTGATGGATTCATGTCGTCAACTCATGCATTGAGTAACATTACAAGTTAACATTCCACCTTAAAGGTCGCTGGTACTCGGCCCAGTGAATTAAGTTATTTTTTTCTTAGACTCCAGCTGCTGTGAGAGGCAGCAAAACATCCTTTCAGTTTATAGAAACTCTCCACAGTATGAACAGTGGTTACATGAGCCTCAAAACCAGCCACAGCTCAGCCCTGAGCAGAGTGACCGTCCTCTACTGACCAATCAACCGACTGCAGTGTTCACAGCTCCACCTTTTTAGCAGCAGATCTGTGTGCTAGGTACCCCAACAGAGGGGGGACCAAAAATGGGGACGGTACGGAACAGTTCCATTGGTACCATCCACAACTTTTCACAGTGGAAACAGAAGAAAAAAAAGCGTACCAAACTGCTCAGTGGAAATGGGGCTTTATAGGTCTAGTAGACGTAAAGTAATGGGGCACAAACACCAAGGCTGTTCTGCTCATACTGGACCAATGTCAAAAACTGTGGTTCCCATTAGTCACGTTGGACGCAAAAACATGGGAAAATAGGGTCCAGGCTGAAAAACACTGAACTTACCCTTTAAGTTTGTTGGTGTTATAAAGAAATGAATAATAGGAACATTTTTGCCTGTCTTGTGAAAGACTTACTGGTAAAAGCAAATGCACTGATGATTTCTACAATCAATATACATAATGCACTCACATAGGTTCATATGCGTCTCTATCCACAATCTCAACAGCCCTGGTGGGAAATCTGGTTTAACAAGATAGGCAGCAAGGTTCCCATCACAAATAGAATAGCGGGAAATCTTATCGACATTCAGTTAACACAATCCACCAGGGATGTTAAAGTAGTAATTTGTTTGTCTATGCATCAGTGGCTTGAGGTAGGTAGTATTATTTACATTCTCTTGTACAGCACTCAGAAATCACAAAGTTCAACAGTAGCAGTTGTATTCTTCTGTCTATAAAAACAGTTGTACCTCACCCACAACCCCACTGCCACTCTCACCACAAATACACTCACTCTTTATGCTCGCTCAGTCACACGCAGCCACACACAGAGAGCATGCTGTTGTAAAATGTCAGTGAGGAAAGAAACATTGCCTTGCTGCCCCCCAGAGAGCACGAGAGGAGGAAAACACAATTAGAGTAATGAGGAATTAGTGCCGGCTGCACTGCGGCCTCACCACAGGTGGACCTCTGTGATCGCAAGGGACAGGATTTACATCAGGAAGGTGCCAGGTGACAGGCCGGAGCCACGCCACAACATTTTATTTCACAGTTTACCAGTCTCTTAATAGTCTATTATTATTATTTGTTACACGGTGTGACCCTCGAGGCTGGTGTTGGCTGTGATTGCTTCCTGCACAGGCCTGTTGTTTGACTAAAACATGACAATCACACATATACACTGTGTGTATCACACTGATGGGAAACGCCTGTTCATTCAAGAGTTAGTGCCATTTGGATTGTGACACTCATACTCTCTTAAGTGTATATAAACACTTTGTTAGGGCATCACTTATTCAAAATATATCGTTCAAAATCATTACAGCTAACATAAAATTTATTTAAATCAATTTGAATGCAACCCCTGCAGCATAAATTCTAACTATGTTGTCAGTCATTTGCAGCACCTCTGCTTCCTTACTTGAATAAGAAGCTAACATACTGTGATGTTAAATCCAAAATGCTTCCTATACTTTACCTGTTATATGGTTTGATGTTGATCATCTGTTCAGCACAGCTCACTTTTCTTCTCAATTTCCTCTCCACAAACTCACCTTTATGGTCAAATTTAAGCTCAACCTGTGTCTTATTTTCATAGTTTGGACTGTAGACTGTAGAAAAAGATCAACAACTTGTCTCCACTTCTCCCACTGTACAACATTGAATCCAAAATATCCTGGATACAATTGCTGCGATATTGCGCTGGTGATGTCGTTTGGAGCCAGTCTGAGCAGTAGGGATCCCGGCATTATCAAGTTCCAGCCTATACACTAGTCCAACCAATCACGAGCACACTGATTGACACACACAGAGTTGTCAATCATGACATCACACCCCCTTTTTTATAGCATCAAGTAACTAATTAAAGCCAAATGTATCTGGAAAATGAATATTTGAATATACATCAGGATGACAAGAACTAAATGACAGAAACCATCTTTGGGAAAAATGTTTTTGATGTGTACTTTAATTTTTTATTTTTGTGCGTAGCCCATGTCCCATCCACTAACATGTGGGGGCGCTCTTTATGACCTATACTGCAGCCAGCCATCAAGGGGTGATTGAGATGTTTTGGCTTCACTTTTGGGAGCCGTAATATTATTCATCACCCCATCCGTGAGGGGGCTAAAATAAGCAGGAGCAGCTCCACAACATTGGAGAGAGGCCAGCTGGGCTTAGCTCGTGACGGGTTTGTGGCAACATCTACCACCAAACTACTGAGGGACCTAGGAATCAGGGGCCAGAGCCAGCACTCAGCCATCAAAGCTGCATCGCAGGCAGCAGAGAGAAGCAGTCAGTGGCTCTGGCTGAAAAGGAAGGATCCCTGCTGGGCTCCAAATAGCAATAATTAATCATAAATAATAAGTAATCATGAATAATTGGGCAGTGGGATGCAAGCTCAGGACTGATCACCCTGTAGCTGGCTGCCTTTGGTGAGGGTGTACAGTGTGAATGGCCGAAACACCCCAGGAACCAAAGGAACACTACTGAAGATGCATCCCAAATTTACAACTCCAGTCTTAGTTCATATCTACCGTTCACCGATGAACTCTTGTATGTGCTTGCACAAAGGATTTTAACATCTTGTCCCGTGTGTTTTGGAATCTTTTGTGCAGTGTATGGTTTCAGCCAGTATTCTCAACAAGTCCCTCAAATTAAACGTCATAATATGACATTTCTCCATTCCCTTCAATATGAC
The DNA here is from genome assembly GCF_006386435.1 of Epinephelus moara. NCBI lineage: Eukaryota > Metazoa > Chordata > Actinopteri > Perciformes > Serranidae > Epinephelus > Epinephelus moara. The sequence goes on along the minus strand of NC_065529.1, from coordinate 40,568,255 downwards.
ACAGGAGAGTTTTCTGATCTTATGCATCATTTGACTGTGCCTTAAAAACCAAATCATCAGTTGTAAAATATTTGTTCTATGATGTGACAACGCTATATTTAGGCGAATACTTGAATATATATATATATATATATATATATATATATACACTTACTTACTCCGTGTTACATTGAATTCATGAATGAAGAATCCAAAGTCAGAGAAAATGGGTTCTGTGTTGAACAACAGCAAAACCCCTTGACCTTCAGTTCATCAAGAATATTCACCGTTTTGGATTCGTCATTCAGCTGAAACATGTAAAAAATGTTTTCTTCTTGCATTAAACACAAGTAACTGATATATAAATAGTCATTTGAGTGGTGAAGTATTCCTTTAAGATTTGCCTGGATTTAGTCGCAAAAACCACTTGATTATGTTTTCGGAAAATTGCAAATTTTGGGTTAAGTAAGTTTTATCTCTGTAGCCCCTTTTACGCTGCCAGATTTTCGGCGAATGTTGGGCTATTTTGCCGGCAAGCTGCGAGTGTTTAGACACACAGAGCTGGATTGGCGAGCTGATCCGAGGTGCCCAATTTTCCGCCTCGTAGGGTAGGGTAGCGGAACCCTTTTGGTTTAAAAAGAACGAGGTGGCCTTCCAACACGTGCCACTGGCGATGGACTAACAGGAAACAGCTGATAGCAGGAAGGAGCAGCTAGAAGCAAGAGGGAAACACAAATCTGACAGACACTATAAAGATGAGCAACTGGGGAGACAAGGAATTGCGCGCCCTCCTTGCCCTCGCAAACGAAGAGGCCATTAACCGTCAGATGACGGGGACGGTGAGGAACGGGCCGACTTATGAGAGAATCACTGAAGGACTGGCCAGCCGCGGCTTCCCTCCCACGTCACTGTTTACGTCACACGCTGTTACTTGCTCACGCCCCCCCAATGCCCCGAAAAAGGCACACTGTGTATAAACAAAAGTAGGCAGCCGGCATTTTGCCGCACTCCCCAATTTTGTTTTTGTACTGCCAATGCTGAACGAATTCTGATTGGGCTTTCCTTCAAATTTGCACAGTTCCTATTTAAAAAGGGCTTATGTGTCAGGTGTACTCCGCCTCTCACCCGGTGACAGCTGGGCGAGGCTCCAAAGCCCCCACCCACCACCACCCGCGATCCTTAACAGGATAAGCAGTTACGGATAAATAATGAACAAATGAATCATTTGGTAAGGTTAGGGAAACATGGTTTGGGTCAAAATAAAAACTTCATTACAGTTAAGGGAGCTTTGTCTACACAGTTACAGTAATGGTTTAGATTAGGGAACAATATTGGTGGTGCGTTAAAGAAATATTCCTAAGGGATTTAAGGTTTTACACACAACTGAATTTAAACTGTAGATTTGATTACAAACTTATCATGTGACTGCTCATGTTATTTGCCCTACTAGACCCTGGCTTTAGTGATTTCTATAGTTAAGCTGGCGATAGAAGTGTTGTCTTGAGTAACAGGAAATAAAACTTAAAAGAAAAGCCATCGCTATTTGACACTGAAAAATAGAAGAACACTATCACAGGTTTGTTAAAGTTCCTCCAGTCACTTTCTTCGAATCATTGCTCGGCTGAACGTCCCCCTCAGGCCCCAGCATTCTCTGAATATCAACACTTAATTGAGAAGACTTTGTTTACTTCGGTATGTTCCATGTTTTCCTTTTCTACCTTCTGGCTATATCATTGTTTCTCCCTCTCATCCTCCAAATGTTTTCCACACCTACAGCTCTCAGGGACATCTGCCTTCGCCAGCCACAGCGTCAACGTGTTTTTATTGTTCCATTTTGTCAATCCTCGAGGGACGTCAGACGAGGCCTCCTATCAAAAATTCATTAAAAATGTCATTCGATAGGGTTTTTTAAAATTCTAATTAAGCAATTACAATGTCTAAACTGCAGCGCATATTCAGTAATCCAGTATTTATTGTCGCGTTGCATCTCGTGAGCTTTGTGCATTGTTTTCATTTTGTTCTCAGAGGCATCAGATCAAAAGCTCATGGTTTACGTGTGTCAAAGAGACAGTTGCACACATACTGTGTCGTGTTTACCGTGTCATTTGGCAGAAGTTGGGGTGTTTGGGATGCTCTCCTGATCCCCATCCTCCGTCCTGCCTCCATCTGTGGAGATGTTTCTGTGTGAGAGGGATGAGAGCAGCTTCTGCTAAGCCGGACTGTGTGAGCACTGCTTTCTGAGAGCTTTGTGCTTCAGTGTAGGTGGTGGTGTTGTGGAGAAGTTTACAGCTGGGGTTTTTATGTGTGTCTCAACTTTACAAACAACATGCAGTATCGAGCCTGCTGTCCACTCGCTGTTGGCAGGAGACTTATTTTTGGTAGTCGGTGCAAGAGAAGCAGGTGCAGAGAGGGTTTGCCTTTTGCAGTATATGACAGTGAATCTCGCAGTGAATAATGAAGATAATGAGGTGGAGTCTCTGACTTTCCCACAAACACCTGGCAAATTGCAGTAAGTGTAGCCCTGTTTATTCCTCACACGGCTGCACTTTCAAGAGCAATTACATGCTGCATCAGCTGCTGTGTTACATGAGTAAAAAATGTCATTCCACTCTGAGATGCCTGAATCTCTTTACAGCAGAGAGCTTTCCCTGTGAGCATGCATTTCCTTCATATATGTTCATCCTCTTTGAATACATCCTCAATGACTGAGTTATAAATTTGTTTATTGGAAAAAAAGTCTCACAGACTGATGTTCTGATTATTTAAAATAGACCAATGACAGAAGGGGAAATAATCCCACATAAGAAGCAAGACACTTTATTTCCTCTTGGATGATAACTACTACATTTTTTAGGTTAATGTATTGATGCATGGCAACAGTGAAGGCCCATATGACCGTGCTATTTTAATGCCCTGCAGACGTGAGCTGCTTATACAACAGGCTCTATGCACCAGATGCGAAGGTGTAGGTTGGAAAGCAGAACATTTTTGTTTATATTGATCAGGCGTCCGCAGCTGCAACTGCATGACGGGGCTGTGTGTTTGTCTTCTGCAAGCTGCTTGGTATCAGGGTTAATGCGGAGCTGACAGGAGTCAACAGAATGCAAATTAGCTGAGAGTTCTGAATTATTTTATCAACATAAAGGAGTCATGTGGGATCACTTTAACATATTCACTCTGTTCTGCTCTCCTTTATGTTCAGACAATATTTAAAAGAAAAATGTGCCATCATTTGTGTGGATGTGTTGTCAGGGTTCATGGAACATGTAGTTTAATGAGGAAATAAATTCCTCAGTGCATGCCAGGAAAGCGGAGTTCAAAGCTGCAAAATCTGTAGTTCTTCCTGCATCCAGCGCATTCATTTGACGTGACAGTGACATTATCGGTGTCAAGAAAGAACTGCAGGCTAATTCAGCTTGCCAGTGGTAGTTTTGTGCGCTAAAAGAGCACATTCATGCACAAAGTGCTCATATTTTTGGTGAAAGGTGAATTGAATGCATTAGTTTACAACTTAATTGAACCTGAATGCAAACAGTTCACTCTTGTGACAGTTGACGAAGCTCATTTTACAGCACCCAAGAACCGAGGCACCAAGCATGCCGAACCGGTCACACTCAGAAGTTGATGAATTCTGGCACTTAGACAGTGACTTGAGCAATGACTGACACTTGGGCAGTGACACTGACGATGTCCTTTAACATCAGCATGATACGTGGCCAGTCGCTATTATAGTTTAATAGCACCCGGTGGCATAAGGAGGAAAAGCGGCAGGACAAGAATGGATGGATCGGACTTTCACCCGGGAGAGTGGTGTTTGTGTCCCGTAAGATTATAAAGCCAAACCCAACAACATTTTTTTTGTTGCTTAAACCCAAATGTGTGTTAGTTGTTGAAGGAAAAAAGACGTCAATTCACGGTGTTGTACCAAAGTAGTGCGTTTATTTTGAAAGAGACTGTATGTAAATGGTAAATTTCCTGTGAAAACTGAGGTGTATTTTGAAAGAAGACAATGCATGTAACAGGCAGAACGTGACATGGTGTCCCAGAACGTCAACAACCATCTGGACCTAGACAGTCCGTGACCAAACGTCAGTATGTGACAAGGTCGGAGTGAGAATGTGTTGACACAACACCAGCAAGGCTAGTGCTAATGGCAATTCAGACAACACAGCTAGTAGTACTTTTAAAGTCAGTTCATATGGATATTTGAAGGACTTTCATGAGCAAATGAATTCAGATTTTAGCATTTCAGCATGTGTCACTGACACCAGACTAAGAGCGCAGCGGACCGGTGGAAAATGCCACCACCGGCATATTATTTTACATCAATAAAATCTATTTTGTCATTATTTTGAGTCACATTGTTGAAAGAATTTAGTTGTCTGTGTTCATGCAGGATAATAAGTCTCCATTCATTGCACGTCTGGCTTTCTATTTCCTTGTCAGAAATGGTGTTGCGTTCAAGGTCCCCCGAAAAAACGGGAGAAAAAAAAGGCCAAATATTCAAAAAAAAAATTTCACAATCGAATCCTGTGCCATCGAACGAAGCTTCGAAGCTTCAGATTTTTTGGGTCAGTCCTATTGTTTCATGTACAAAAATGCAACACATGAACGTAAACTAGTTCATTTTTTGGCACTGTGAACTTAATTCTAAATTTCGATTGTGAACTATGAACATGAACTACTTGATTTCAATGTGTGTGAACTGAACTTTGAGCTAGCTCTAGTGAAGTATGACAGTGTGCAACACTGGCCAGGAGTGTGCTCTAGATGCTGCTCAAAAACACAACCTTGTTCTCTTTGCTTGTATTGCAAACTAGCTACATCTAGTACAATGAAAATGGCATCCCAAAATATAAGTGCAGCTGAAAGTATTGATGAGAATATATTTTACACTGTTTTGGCCAACTCAAAAAATCAGCTGTATTTATTCAAGCCAATGTGTATGGCCAAAGAAATGCAGCAAAAAGCTGCAGCTGCATGAGCAAGAGGATATGACACCCCAGAACCTGAGCTGCTGAGTGTAGCATCTACTGGTGGTGTCTTTGCTCAAATTGTCCTCTGATGCCAAAAGAAATTCGGTAATTCTGCTGTAGATAATTTTTGTGGCCGATTATGTTGGATGCTGTTGCTCATGCTAACCCTAAGAAAGCACATGTGTACGCTACTGTGCATGACAGTTTTACTCCTCCCTTGGACAGAGGTGTGCTGGAGACCTTTAGGTTCCTGAAAATAAACCGAAATAGAAAACTAAGAGCAGATGACCATTAAGAAAGCATTTTTGTCCCCAGTTGGCTCGGCTTCAGAACTTGCTCACAGTGCATCCTGGTACATGTAGGCACTGCCGGCACAGCTCAGCGAGCTGGAGCACTCCTCTTTCTCAATCAGTATAGCATTCACTGAGGGATTTATTGCTTCAGTTCGCTACATTTACTTACCATCAACGCTGATTAAACATTCACATTAAAGGTGGCAAATTTTTCTTTTAAATCAATAATTGTATTTTTTTTCTCTGCCTGAGCGTGCACTGTATCAGAGATAATTGTCCCACTTCCCTCATCAAGACATTGTGATTACAGTTGTGGTTGACTCAATTATGTTAATTCCTTCTCCATTTTCTCCTTAGCAGAATAGGTAAATTAAGATAACTGGACTGGCTGATTAGCTCCACCTCCTACTGTTAATTAGGATTAGTGCGCCCATCAGATATTTCGTTGATGGTGGTGATAATGATAATGGCTCTGCTGATGGAAATTAGGCGTGTGAGACATTATTGTCTGAGGAGCATGTGGCACCAGTTAGTAATGTAATAGAATATAAATTCATGTAAACCTTGAGACGAAGCCGAAAAGTGGTCAGTCATTCTTTTGTGTCGGGATGTACTCGAATTGATGTAAAGGGCCAGAAAACATCAACTCGTCTGAAAAACATCCATCCGCAATCAATTGAGCCGGCTAGTTTAAAGCCAGACCATTCAGTATACTGTGCCCTTAGAGCTTATTTCACTACCCCTCTGGGTTTAGGTGATGATGTGGCTTACCACCTCATAAAACTTTAAGACTTTAGCTTTGTCAGGTAAACACTGAAATGGAAGCTGCTATAATGTCCCAGGTCTTAAATGTGGGAAAAAAATGCTGCTTATTTCTGAGTTTCATTTTCAAAGGATGAGCTGATATTATTCTTTGTTCTTCCTGTTAGCAAAAAAGATTGGTCCCTCAGTACTTCCCAGCTGCCCTGCTCTGTCTTTGTTGCTCAGCTTTAAGCCCATTGATTCCTACTGAAGACATAAATCTTCACAAACAGGTTGTATAAATAGTCAGCATTAAGAAGTAATTTCCTAAAGCAGCTGGGCACTGCAGTTTTTGGCAACTTGGTTACTCAGACAGGAGTAATTTGTATTTGTTGGGGATTACTTTTACCCGCGGATTATTACTCATTTTCTGCACTTGTGTACAGCAGCAGGGCGTGTTCGAATGATATCTTAGAAAAAGTTATGCACACAGGTTTGCATGATATCTTACAATGTAGCGCCACTAGTGGTTACTAAGTTTTGGAAAAGAATCATGGTTGGGCGTCGATGTTACGTACATGTGATGTGATTTTATTTGAAAATTTGACTAGGGCTGCAGTTAACCAAAGAAAATCCTGGACAACTTAAACTCTACCTACTTTTCAACCAATCATTTAGTTTATGGGGGTAAAAAAATGTGCATGCTATCTCTAGCTTAAAAGGATAGTGCACCCAAAAATGAAAATTCAGCCATTATCTACTCACCCATATGCCGAGGGAGGCTCAGGTGAAGTTTTAGAGTCCTCACATCACTTGCGGAGATCCAAGGGGAGAGTGGGTAGACGTTACAATCTGGGGCACCGTAAGCCTCCATTAGGTTGAGTTGTGCTGCTACTTCCTCTCCCCTTGGATCTCCGCAAGTGATGTGAGGACTCTAAAACTTCACCTGAGCCTCCCTCGGCATATGGGTGAGTAGATAATGGCTGAATTTTCATTTTTGGGTGCACTATCCCTTTAACTATTTTGCTCCAGAACCCTGAGTGCACCTTACCTTGTAGCATTGTGTGTCCACCAAAGCATTTTTCTCCTGTCACAGAACTCAACATGAACATTCGCCCAAGGCAAGTAAACTCACCATTCAGGCAAGTGGAATGCCTCAGGTGAAAAATAATGTGATCTCCAGTGTGATATTATCCGAAATTAAACTGCCCACTGTATCGCTTTTCCACTGGAGCTGCTTGTACAAGTCTGTCACACCACTAAATGTTGTATGAGAAACATACATTTATATGCAGATACCTGATATAGACGTCACTTGGAATGACTGGCAAATTGTGGAGAGGTCTTGGCCCTCTCCACTGGCTACATTGGATGTCCCAAAATATTGGCCATTGCTCCCAGAGGCTTATCGTTGTTTTGAGATTGTATATTTACTAGTCCATACCCACTGAGTGCACGGTTGCCCACGTCCTACCTTTATCGGCTGTGGCTGAGATGATGTCTGTTTGAGGTGGATGCATCTATTAACGCGCGTGCGCAGTAACTCGTGGGGGGAGTGCATCGACTTTGTAAAAGAATATACGAATAATAGTGTAATTTTTGGAAAAAAGTAGCTTTGTCACCTACCTATGCCAATCCTCAATGCCTATGTGCAGTTTCACATAGATTGACCACGTCAGAGAGTAGAAAAACGTGGGACAGACACACCCACAGACAGAGTTTTCGTCATTATATCGTAAGATATTTATTTTATGAACCAAGGTGAAGTCTGAACAGATGGGTTTTCAGTCTGCGATGAAGATGTGTAATGTTTCTGCTGTCAATGATGTCAATGGGGAGTTTGGAGCATCACTGAGGAGCCAGGACAGCAAAGCCCTGTTGAATTGAGGGATTAACAAGTCAACTGGCAGTAGCAGAGCGTAGTGGATGGGCTGGTGTATGTGGAATCAACTCAAAATAAACTGCATGTAAATAAAATCCATGTTGACTATAATGAATGAACATGGGGAAAAAGTTTACTCGTGTGTTTTCCATGGTTTTGGACAACAGTGGAGATCAATGGTACAGAGGAATAGATAGATACATCAGTCTCTGGGTACATATGAAATTAGTAGGATCAAGAGAAGAAAGCTGGATGTGTTTTAGTGTGACACAGATGGAGAAAGTGTTGAGGTTGCAGGTTCATGCCTCCAAGATGATTTATGTAAATAGTCCTGTTATATAAAATGTATTCAATAAAGAGGGCTGTATCTGAAGATGTAGGGTAATATATGTATTCATGTTTGAGATATCAATTATAGCAGGCTTTCTCAAATGACGAGCATAAATGTTGTGTTTTTGAAAAATAATTTGTTTCCTCGTCCTTATTTGTTTGTTTTCTCCTCTTTTAATAGATCCAATGTTTCATGCATGTTGCCAACCAATCGTGTGAGCCCACACACATTTTCAATTTATTATTCAAGCTCAAGGACAGAATTGTCACGGTGGCTTAGTAGTGGCATTAACCCTACAGTTAAAGGCCCGTCTGAGTTTCCATTAACCTACACAATAGAACCGCCCCGGCTAATTTTCACAGCTCCACTTTAGTAATAATTGATATTCATGATGTGTGTTCTCGCAGCTGCCAGTTAAATTCAGTGTACACAGAGTGAGGGGCGGTGGGCGGTTTAATCTGCTCGAGGATGTGTGTCAGATTTAAGTCAACAAATCAGTCAAATGCAAACTATAATGTTTTCAGTGGGGCGTATAAGATGTGACACGCTGTATGTCGTACTGACAAATGAATATGCTATTAATTGTTAGATGATAAGTGCATTCAGCTGTGGCTAAACCTGTGCTTTTTGGAAAATATCTGATATCAGATGAAATTCAGACGTTTATGTCCACCTTTTTTTTCATGATAAATTAAAATATCTTGTCTCTTTTTCCACAGGAACAGCTGATACGGAGCTCACAGCTTGGCAGTTTACAGGTAAGTGATTTACACACCTTCATCACATCATCTCATTTTACTACTAACAGTAAACAGAATATAGAATCCAAGCTCAGATATTGTCACCTACCCTAGAGGAAGAAAAATACTGTAGCAAAGAGAAAAAGAAAACACATGGCCACGCTGTGTATGGCGAGCGGCTCTGTGGTAGTAGAGCTCCAGGTCACTTCCTGCAGTGTTTTGAGATGACTGTGATCGGTGTTTGTTGAGATTATTGCCTCTGCATGGAGCCAGCAGCCGAGGCAGCTGGTGGTGCGCAGCCCTTTAAATCCTGCTGTCTTTATAGACTCTGTGCTCCGCTGCTGAAATTACCTTGACAAAGATGTGATACTAATAGAGGTTTTAGTGCACAGCCTTATAATTATAGACCTGTTCAGTGGTTAATTAGGGAGGAAACATGGTCTCACCCTTTATGCCCTACATTTGTCTGGGAGAAGAGGGCTTTCTCTTAGTTTTATCACACCGTTCCTGATTTCTTTCTGTTTTTTTTTTTTTTAATTAAAATTTGGTTTTAAGAAAAGTGAGACTTTTCAAGCTGTCTAAAATATGAATATGCAGGTGTAAAGGTCCAGTGTGTAGGATTTAGGGGGATAATGGTAGAAATGGAATATCATGTGATTTTCCTTAGAGCAGGGGTGTCAAAATAATTTTAGTTTGGGGGCCACATACGGCCATATTTTATGACAAGTGGGCCAGACATGTAACCTGGAAATCCAGATGCCCCGCCCCTAGCAAATTCTAATTTGCACTGCACGGGAATCTGGCCCTGACGAGCAGAGCCCGCTGAATCACCTATCGGACCAATCAGATCAGTCTATCTGACAGAGGCAGGCTCTGGGCGGGCGTAACATGATGAGGACAGCGCTGCGCCGTAGGAGTCTAAAAGTAAACAGCCAAGATGGCAGGTGCCAAAGGACCACATCCATTCAGTTTAGCTTGGGAAGAAACGCTAAGCCAACTACACTTATCTTTTTCCTTGAGGGAGGAACAGAAGACTGCCCTAGAAGTCTTTGTTTCCAGGAAAGGACATTTTTGCTGTTTTGCCGACGGGATATGGTAAAAGCATAATATATCAGTTAGCCCCACTGGTCGGCAAACCAATGGGGCTTAGTGCAATGAATACGTCACCTTGTTTTTTGCTTTGACTGGCCATCGTGCTATCCAATTGCGTGCAGCGGCATTTGAAATGCCTCAGGTAGTGCGGTGAGGGCCAGACTCAAAATCTTTCTAGATTTGAGTCTGGACTACCAGACATGTGAAACCATCAACCATCGCATGATAACTAGACCTAACAGACTTTTTATTTTTTATTCCCAGCAACCCAAAAACAAACAAACAAAAAAATAAAGACATTTCCCTCACACACTAGTGATATTTACTTTTTAATCAATAAGGGACAACGTAAATTAATTTTACACCTCTTCTGAACATTACCCAATTAATTGTATTTCCATAATGTTGTATGTATTTTATAACACTTTATTTTGAAAACTGAACGTAGTCACACATCCTTCTGCTAACTTTGCTGGGCGGTTTAAAGGCATTATTCAGTGTAGCACGTATTAATGTCAGTATATGGATGTACTACAGTTGTAGTGTTAAGCCTAGTTCCCCATTACACAATTTTCACTCTGATTTTGCGTCGCAGAGACTATCGTAATCTTTTGAGTGTTCATACCTGGCGACGTGTGTTTCTGTCATCGGGAGACTCGCCAACTGCGTTACGACCTGTGTGTGCACACCACAAGATTTCTCCACCGAGCCCTCGCCGACAGAGCCCCAGATAACGCGGTGACGTCACCAAACTTGGAGACGACACATCATAAAGGCATGGATATTCTTCCCAGTGTTGAATCAGATCTGCCTCCAGGGCCTGGGTCCAAACACAACGCACTCCCCGTGATCCTGTGGACGCTGCTATTGTTGTTGTTGTTACTTGCCGGCTTGTCAGTGTTGCCAGATCTTGGAAGAGAAACAAGCAACCAGCGCTATGGAAGCAAGCCCAAAAGAAGCTACTATCATGCGTTTAAATAACTTATTAGAAGGATATATATATAGAGAAAGGTGACGTTTAGAGAGCAAGCCCAAATACGCGGACGTCAAAATCGCGGTGAAAATCCTGTAATGTGAACTAGGCTTTAGCTGATGTGACCATGGAGATTAGGGTGACTGCCAACTTGACCACAGTTCATTCTGTTACATTACTAACTGTACTGACTAGCTGTAGCTGGGTGGCTCCCTCGCTAACACTGCTGACAGATATGATAAGCATGAGTGACACGACAGCTATCAAATGCTATGTATTGTATGTATTTCATAGTTTGCAACTATAACTGTGAGCACACCACTTGACTCTGCTCCAGCGTCTCAGCTGTGATGCACACCTCGGTGCCAGTGCCAGAGTCTAGTAATGCCCTCATTTCCAATTATACCTGTCTAGTGCTGATAGTGTTTATTTAGTGGTTTAACATGTTCTGTCAGGCCTATATGCCCCAGAATGCAAATGTGGCTTTCAGGAAATATGCGGTGTTGGTACTTCTAAGGAGTGACTATTATATCAAATACCAAAGGAAGGTCAACAAGAGTATAATTATAGAAGGTAGATGCCTGATGAAATTGGCAGACAGGGACACTGAAGGTACTATCATCTCTTTCATACAGTCATCCAAAGGGCCGGATGACATCCTCTGGCGGGCTGGTTCCGGCCTACGGGTGCACTTTTGACACTCCTGCATTAGAATATAATGACACGAAAATTATAAGTATTCTGTTTTCATTACCTTAAAATATGCCATTTATATCTACATAGGGAGCAGGTCCTTGTCCACAATGTCCACCATGTTGTACTGCCATGTTTCTACAATAGCTCAGAATGGACAAACAAAACACTGTCCTAGATAGGGCCATTTACGTTTTCGCGTTGGCCGCCATAATTATCAGCCCCTGCGCAATGAGCAGCATCAGGATAGACACTCATTTTTAATGTGAAATTGCTTCATTCAATGTTTTTATTGGTTTTAATCACCTGGTCCATTTGTTTAAGAGAAGAGGAGACCTCAGCGGATAATTCGGCTCATGGTAAAAACCTCCTGAACATTCGTAAGTGCTATATCTTAGGCAACTGGACTTACTTGAGTTTCTTGAAGACGTTTCACTTCTCATCCCAGAGGCTTCTTCAGTTCTAGGATGAGGGGTGAAATGTCTTCAAGAGACTCAAGCAAGTCCAGTTGCCTATGATATAGCACTTCAGATTACCATGTCTTGGATGACTGAGAATCCTCACCAACCCCTGAACATTGAACACTGAAGGAATCATAACTGGGAGTTCATGCTCGGCACTATGAGAAGTTTGAGCTAGTTGCAATCTGCAGTCCTCACCACTAGATCCCATTATATCTTCCACACTTCTCCTTCAAGCCAAACGTTCAAACGCTTGAAACCACAACTTTTGTGAAGACATGTATCAATGATTTATTGAAGCTTCAAGCTTCTTTTGTGTTTGTTTTTTTGCCAAGTGGCAGAACTTATTTACAAGGCCGCTGAACTCCTGCGATCCCCTGACTACATCTCATTCATGTTTTTCTCTACTTCTCTTTGTATTTCTCAGCAAACAAGTGCACAAGTGTATTGTATCCACGGTCAGATCTTTTGTGAAATGTCTAAAAAAATATTCTGGAGTGGAGATGAACTTTTTGCTGTTGCTACAGAGTTAAAGAGAGGCCAAGACGAGTTTATCTGAGATGAGACTCTGATCAGGGTCTCTGCAGATCCTTACAAAGTCCAAAAATGTCTTAAATTCAATTTTATAAATGTTAGCTTTGAATTTTCATTTATTTAATATAATTCATCCATCTTTAAAGAGGCAACAGATAGGATTAGTTTTTGTTTTTTTAGCTTGGCGCCACCTAGCGTCAGCGGTGTTGCTCGCACTGTCGCAACGCCCAAATTGACCGTGGGGATCAGAGATAATCAATAAAATGTAGGCTGTAAAGCCACCACCAGTACACCTCTATGTATATGTAGAATGAGAAGGTGTGTGGACACTATACCAGAATGCACAGTACCAGTAGACTCACAAGTCAGTCTTTAGACGCTTTGCTTAACTAAAGACTGATGACTTTCTCCCTGATTTTGTGTTTAGATGGGTGGATACAATTTCAGAGTTTAAAAAAACTCCCTACGTTGCAGAACCAATAGTAAATCTGCAGGGCGGTCCTTCGGTGGCTCGCTGAACTCTTGTGCTTGTAAACATAG
>NC_065529.1:40550770-40554444 GCF_006386435.1 Epinephelus moara | reverse complement strand
TACGACATGAAACTACTCCAGTTAGCTCAATCATGTTGTAACTAAGACATCCGCTGGAAAAAATATTTTTTTCACGGATGAGCACACGTTTGATAAAACAGAGTTAAATCTCTCGGCGTCCATTTACAAGCTCTCTGTGTGTTTGTGTCCTTGCGGACGAGAAAAGGGGGAGCGCACATTTCCGAGAAGGTGTATCCTTTTCAAAAATGCAAGAGGCGTTGCTTTGTTGCCGGCTGTTTTCGCTGGTGTGTTAAACACACTTTAGAAAGAAGTGTCCCCAGACTATCAGAAGGCGGAGATCTCTGATTGTCTGGTGGCGAGACTACAGTACCAGTACAAACAACTCACAGTAAATTATACCAATATGTACAGTATCAGTACAAACAACAGTAGACACATAAGGGATAATGTATAGTGAGCCGGTGACTGTTGAAAAATAACTCCCGACAGGGGAATGGAACCCCGACGCACAGCAACTGTCACCGGCACCGCTTAGAACATGGCTTACTACTAAAATATTCAAATGTTACAACTGGCATCAATGTTATTAAACTGCTGGCAGAGTGTATTGACAGAGGAGAGGCGTTCACCAGACAAACAAGCGGAGGAGAGGATTTTACTCCACTTCTCCCGGTCGGAGATGCTGGGTGCCCAGTAGCTGCGAAGGCTGCCCTCATATTTATGGCCACTGACTGACATGATCTCCCTGCTCTCCAGGCCCGCTTGGGAGAGCTGTGTGGACTAACGTTAACTGATTTTGATGCTCCTCAGTCTAAGGCCGTTGCAGTGAAAAGTCCAGTGTTCACAGCTGGGCGTAACTTGGTGCTCGCTACCCGGTCCCTGGTTGCGGCGATTTGCGATGCTGGCCAGCTAGGAATGAACTAGCAGCCAGTACAGTACAGTCCTCTCTGGTCTAGCTAACATTTAGCCGTGTTACTTACTGATCCATTAGAAAGAAAGCTAGCTGGACATGGGTTTTGAAGCCTCTTTGGTCACGGAGCTCCCTCCATCTCTTGAACGCCTGACTGAGGTTTACTCTTGTTTTTCCTCTTCTTTTATCACTCTCCTTTTTGCTCTTCTTTGCCTCCTCACACAGAGGAGCTCCTTTTCTTTTGCTAGGCCGTTTTTCACTTGTCTCCAAACTTTGTCCGTCTGCCATTGTGCTCGTGACTCAACTATCTCATGCCCAACTCCTCATAAGGACCAGCTCCAGTCCCTGATTGGCTAACCGACCAGTTTCGCAATACATGACGCATTTCCTGCCGTAAAGCAGATTTTTTCCGCGAAATTTGGCCCCCGGTGGCAGAAGCTTATTATAAAGATTGCAAAGCCACTAAGTAACCTATGTAAACACTGATTTTACTGTGTATACTACCCTGTGCAACCCACATTATTTTCATAATGATATATTTAGGAAAAAAAATGCTGTCTGTTGCCTCTTTAATTTATTTTTGTCAAAATGAGTCAAGCTGTTCTGTGTGAAAGTCCACATTTCCGTTACACTTGCACTCTAAAAAAAAAAAATCTCTTTACAGACCGACAACATATAACAAAAATACAGAATAGAAATGCAAAGCTCTAAAACGAGCATTATAAAACACAAAATAAGATTACTACAAAGAAAAGCCAAAACGTATGTTAATATATACTAGAAGTGAACCATAAAAATGCAAAATAGGGCAGCTACACATGATTACAAAGACCACCTAAGATACACTGTGACGTTGGCATATAGATGATTGTGTACAAAAATCCTGCAGAAGTGCTTTGAAGCAGCCGAGAGGAACCACAGAGTGCAACTTTAAGTCCTTCTGCAGAGAATTCCACATATAAGAAGCTGCATACATAAATGCTCGCTTGCCAAACTTTGTGTGTACCCTCGGTCCAGGAAATAAAAACATGTTCTGTGAACAGAAAACCTAGCCATTTTCAGTTTTTGCTTTATGTACACACATAAATATGCTGGAAGTAGGCCAAGAATAGCTTTGTAAATGAGAGAATGCCAGTGAAAAGGCTAAGAAATTGTAAAGAGAGCCAGCCAACCTGAGCATAAAGGATACAGTGATGAGTTAGTGGCTTACAGTTGGTGATAAATCTCAGTGCACCAGGGTACACAGAGTCCAGAGCATGCAAGCATTGGGTGGGTGCATTCATATATAATACCTCCCCATTATCAAGCACAGTCTAGAATGTGGCAGAGGCCAAATAAAAACCCAGTTTCAGCTTCAGCTTCAGCTTTTCCACGAGTATAATGAGTCTACCATAAAACCTACCTCTGCATGCGACCACATTTATACTAACTTTTAAACTTAGAAAAATAGGTTAGTTGTACAATCAGTGAAATTTGTTGAAAAACTATCTTTAAAAGTCTTAAAAAGCATTAAAGTGAAGTGTCTGATACCCGTGGACACCCTGTGTGGTGTTTCATTAGGAAATCATGTTGACAGCTTCTGTTTTTTTATCAGAGTCGGTCTGTTTTGTGTCTTTCCAACTGTTAGAAAACACTGAATTATGCGTTTAACACATGGGTAAAGACAGAAACCATCAATGCATGAACGTAACTGTGTCTTATCTCTTGTTGTTTGGTCCAAATTCCTCCCTGAGCTGCAGCCAGGTACTCTGTGCAGAGCTTCGACAACTGTGGCTCCAGATTATTTCCAATACTACAGCTGAGTGCCTCTATTCTTGTGTTATCGACAGTCGTGGTAGTGCAAGCCACTTCAGTAAACAAGAAAGCAATCTGTATTGGTTTCCTGTGTACTTTAAGTTGAATAATTTATGACTTTGGCCTACCGTCAGCTCGGGTTTCAGAGTGCACAAAAACTGTACCCTGTGAAGATGCCGAGGCTGCGTTACTTCTTCACAGAACTGGTTTGCATGATATGGTGAATGATACCCCTCAACTGAATGTAGGACCTGCCTCCATCACCACTGACCACACAGCTCAATATTTGAATTAAACCTAAAACAATTAGGGATTTTACTAAAAAATGTCGCCATTAAAAACTGGGCCATTTGAATAAACAGACACAGCTGCCTTGTAGGTGGACAATACATTTGTGACATCCCCTTTCTGAAAATAGAGAGACATGGAGACGACGAGATGGTGACCACGAATTTAAAGGAGTCAGAGAAGCAGTGATTTATTTTCGACTCAGCAAACATAACACAAGCTTCTCAAAAAGTGGGAGGGCAGGGCAGGGTGGTTGAGCCAAACAAATAGAAATCAATATAACACAACGAGGCCTGACTAATCCCTACCACTGGAAACAAAAACACAAACAAAAGACCGAACTTACTTATCTAAAAAAAGAACTTCACAAAAACGAGTATAGAGCTGGCACCAGTATAATCCTGGTGTTTCTACACAAAGCTTAAAGGGAAATTTTGGTTTATTTCAACTTGTCTCCTATCGTCCTAAATTTGTTTCAAGTGACTAGTGACATAAAAATAATAGTTAGCATGTTAGCCGTTAGCCTAGATACACCCGGGGCGCATAGTAGCGTCAGACCTGTTAAAACGTAAGTGAACGGGCAACCTTCAAGTGCAAAGTTAGTCCACTAAACAAGCTTTTTTCCACAAAGGCCGCCTCATATCGTTAGGATAAATGTCAGAGAACATATAGAAAATGACATGTAAACGTGTTGTCTTAAAGCACAGCCGAAATATATCTC
>NC_065529.1:40494692-40550532 GCF_006386435.1 Epinephelus moara | reverse complement strand
AGGCGGTCTTTGTGGAAAAAAACCTTGTTTAGTGGACTAACTTTGCACTTGAAGGTTGCCCGTTCACTTACGTTTTAACAGGTCTGACGCTACTATGCGCCCCGGCTGTATCTAGGCTAACGGCTAACATGCTAACTATTATTTTTATGTCACTAGTCACTTGAAACAAATTTAGGACGATAGGAGACAGGTTGAAATAAACCGAAATTTCCCTTTAAGCATGTGTGTGAAAAGTGTAAAGAGTACCCGACTCATCTGTCGTCCTCAACCTCCCACCACATACATTTTTCTAATATTCTTAATATTCTAATCAAGTTTGCTCAAAAAATGGTAGTTGTGTTTATTTGATTGTACATTTTTATATATTGACAGGAACTGTTGCAGAAACTAAGCAGCTTAAACATCAGAGTGAAACTCAAGAGAATGTTTACCAAAAAAAGACAAGAAATGGCACCAAAGAATCTTGGGAGTACATTTTATTTCTATTTATGTATTTATTTATATATTTATATATATCAATTTATCTTTTTGTTTTAATGACATAAGGATAATGTTCAACAATTCAGGTAAACAGTAGCAGCACATACAGATGAAATGAAACAATTACATATGAAGAACATTCCATGGTTACGAAAAGCTACGACAGGTCCTTTTTCCGCCAGAATCATAAGCCCCTTTTACACCGCCTGTTCATGGTGGGAATGTCGTGCAGTTCTGCCGTCTCATTGCTCTGCCACCATTTTGTGTATAAGGGAAACAGGGGGAAGGGGAAGATCTCGCCTCTGAGCCGGGAAGGGAGGTAGTCACAGTGCCGAAACAATGTCTGTATAAATGGGACAGCCCACAGGACAAGATCATGGGCTGCACGGGTGTGACATTTTGACAATGTGTTATGCATCGAATCACTGCGGTAGATTTAAAAAGTAGCTGGTAGCAGCTAGCAGCGAACTCAAAGAAGCAGAACAGTGGCTGAAACGTCCGCCAATTGGTAAAACAATATGGTTCAGGAGCTCTTTACCCTCTGAGTAGAGGCAAGGTCAGCTGGTAAATGATTGCTACTGACATGTTAATGCTATTGTTATTGTTTACAAAGCTGTTACATGTCACGCCCATCACGCCTCTTTTGATTCCGGGATGCTGGGTGCAGTCTAAACTTACACATGGGAGTGGAATAATGCTGCAGTCGATTGGTTCTATGTAAAAATACAAAGGCGACATGAAGAAGGGACTTTGTAGCAGCCCTATAGTGAGATCTCTGTGTAAGTAAAATTAATGAATGTAACCATGTCAACCATTGTTTTGTGGACTCCCGTTTGGCATTTCGACCATTGCCATCTTAGTTTTTGTAGCCAAAAGTGTCCATATGTGGGTGGGAGGCTGGCTCTGTGGAGGAGGAACGGGTGGATCTGACTGAGAAGCTGAAGACAGTCGGCAGACAGGCTGTCACTCAAAGCAGCCCGCCCTTACTTAATGACATGCAGATGGGTGAGTTATATAAACATTCACCCCCTGAACAGTTGTCAGGAAATTTGCCAAAGAGACCAAATCCAATTTTTGGTACCAGGCTGTAAATATGGGGGTCTTTGGGGATTGACTGGCTCCTGAAGCCAGACTTAAGTGGTCATTCGAAGAACTGCAGTTTTTGGCATGTCCACGTTGGCTTCGTTTTACAGCCCCGGAGGCTGCCGCTTGGCTGGAAAGAGTGCAGTTTGTCCCAAAGCTTGCCCTGTATTTATACACTGCACCTTAATGAAGGGTGCTTCATTGGACCGTGAAGGTGACTACAAATGGAGTTACACTCTGTAACGGAGTGGGAGTGGGGAGGGTCTGGTTTAGGAAAAGCCTGTGGAAACCAGTCAGGCTATTATCTGGAGAAAGAACAGAGGAGGGAGAGAGAAAGAAGGAACACATGCACAACAGGCACTTTGCTGCTGCACTACACAGAGAAATGTTCAATTAATAAATTTGTCTGAATCCACAATAATAAGAAAGAGAGGTGCTAGATCAAGTAGTGACTTCCAACCAGACATTTAACCACACCATCAGCCCACATGTCTGAGACCTTTAACCAGTCACACTCTCATTAAACAAGCGAGCTGACATAGGAAAGGAATCTCATGTGCCGATGTATTAAACAGCTAAGATTAAATATCAATATCAAAACCAATATGACGATTTGTTGAGATATAGATTTGAGGTGATATCATCCAGCCATGCCTTGCAAGTGTCTGTGTGTTTTAAACCATCATCATGTTATCATACTGTAGATACAAATCAAAACATCATGCAGACAGTTAGCAGATGTGACAGGATACTTTTCTGAGAAACTGTTTGTTTCAGAAGCGACAGACATGGCCCTGACATTTATGACGTGGGTTTTATCCGCGCATTTTCCATACTGACTTGACTATTGACTAACGTATACATTGTTGGTTGACTGCAGCTATTTCACAGTCAGTGAGGAGCACTCCTGTGCGCAGGGTTATGAATCACCACATATATTACAACCAACATTTCCTTTGTTTCTCTATTATTTGCTGGCTGCTCTTTGTGTTCCTCCTCCTCCTTGCCATCCAATTTTGTCCAGTGCTATGTCGTCTCTGACCCCAGCTGTGACCCCTGGGTCAAAGAATGATGTAGTAAGCTGTGGTGGCGGAGGGTTCTGCTTGCAATCTGAAATGACAGATGAGCCTGTCACGGAGAGCGTGTTGCATGATCAGGGCTGAATTTCTCAGTGCAGGGTCACCTTCACTGCCCGTGATTGTCAGATACTCTTGGTTACCAGTAACAACAGGGCACACAGAGTTAAATCTGATACCATTCTCTGAGGACGGAGTCACATGGTCCAATTTCACTTGACTCTTTTAAAGGGATATGTTGTAGATTTTCAACCAGTGTGGGTAGTGTGTCCAGATCTCCCTGCTCATCTCTCAGCTCCAATCCATCTGACGATTCGTTTTGTGTTATTCAGCAGATTCTGCTGGCTCTAGGGGTGTTGCTGGAACTACAGATTGTACTTCTGCATTTTCACATGCCTGCCACATCGGATACAAAGAGTATAGGAGTGGATCAAGAAAGAGGGCCACCCTTGTGTTTCTTTCTCTCTCTGTCAAACCCAGATCAAACTGCTGCTGATCAAATATAAACCAAGATCCTGTTTTTGTATTGCCTATTTCTCACCTAAAATGTCTTCAGAAATATATTTTGTAGTAGTGTTTGGCTGTAATGGGAGAATTTGTGGTCACCACACTGCTTCCTGTGGCTGAAAAAAAATGAGATCAAATGGTAAAACGAAGCATCCATCCATCTTCATCCCCTAATCCGAAGCCAGGTCGTGGGGGCAGCAGGCTGAGCAGAGTATTCCAGGCGCCCCTCTCCCCAGCAACGCTTTCCAGCTCCTCCTCGGGGTCCCAAGGCACTCCCAGGCCAGACAAGATATGTAATCCTTCCAGCGTGTTCTGGGTCTACCCCGTGACCTCCTACTAGTGGGACGTGCCCTGAACACCTCAAACAGGAGGCACCCAGGAGGCATCCCGATCAGTCCCCCGAACCACCTCAACTGACCCCTTTTGACACAAAGGAGCAGCGGCTCTACTCTGAGCTCCCTCCAGATGTCCACGCTCCTTAAGGTGCTTGCACATGACCAGCGTTAAAAATCTCTTGATGCCCGCTGCGCCATTGTTTTCCTATGGAAGCTGGCGTTAACGCTGACGTCGGGGTACTTTTCGACTTCGGCGTCGTGTTGTGGGCTTCACCGGCGTTTTGACGCGACGCAGAAAGTTGAATTTTGTTGAACTTCGACCCCTTTTGACACTGACCTTTCCGTGTAGGTGAGCGCCTTGAGAGAAAGGGTAAAGGCGCTTGCACATGATTGCCAATTTGCCGACGCCGTAGCACTCGCTGTCAGCTTGATCCAACGCTGATCTCTCCTCCATCTTGCTGTCAGATCTTTAAATTTTTCCGCGCCATGTCTCCGCCCCCCCGCCTGCGTTCTACTGTAAAATCATTGGCTCTACACGGAAAGGTCAGTGTCAAACGGGGTCGAAGTTCAACAAAATTGACCTCAAACGCCGGTGAAGCCCACAACGCGACGCCAAAGTCAAAAAGTATCCTGATGTCAAGTAAGTCACGTACCCTGACTTTGGCGTCTTCAAATTGGCAATCATGTGCAAGCGCCTTTACCCTTTCTCTGAAGGCGCTCACCTACACGGAAAGGTCAGTGTCAAAAGGGGTCGAAGTTCAACAAAATTCAACTTTCTGCGTCGCGTCAAACGCTGGTGAAGCCCACAACACGACGCTGAAGTCAAAAAGTACCCCGACGTCAGCATTAACATCAGCTTCCATAGGAAAACAATGGCACAGCGGGCATCAAGAGATTTTTAACGCTGGTCATGTGCAAGCATCTTAAGGTTGAGCCCTCAGTTCAGCCACTTGTATCCACGACCTCATTTTTTTTTATCATTACCCAGAGCTCATTACAATAGGTTAGGTTAGGGTTGGGACGTAGATGGACCAGTAAATTGAAAGCTTTGCCTCCTGGCACAGCGCCCACATCAACCGCTGATCCATCTCCTGCTCCATTCTACACTCACTCATGAACAAGACCCTGAGATAATTGAACTCCCTCACTTGAGGCAGAAACTAAATCCCAACCTGTAAGGGGGAATCCTCCGTTTCCCGGCAGAGAACCATGGCCTCAGATTTGGAGGTACTGACTCTCATCCCAACCGCTTCACACTTGGCTGCAAACCGCCTCAGTGCATGCTGTTACTGTAATGCCTACTTCTTACCTAAAATGTTTTCAGCATCATATTTTATCTTACTGATTAACTGTAATTAGAAATATTTTGTTACCAACCAGCTGCCATATTGTTTCTCTAGTTCTGCACAGTGCATTCTGGCTTTCTACGTCTTGAGCCAAAGCAAATGCCACAGCCCTTTTCTTCTGTTCTCTCCAGTCATGTAACACCAATTTCAAAAGTAACTGTGTCTTTCTACAGTTTAGACAGCTCAGTTTCATGAAAAGACCATTTCCAGCAGTAAAATACTTCTTTGAGGTCATTGCCTACGTTGAAGTGCATAATTTTCTTACCACATCTGGGTTTGACGACCCTGTGACTACAAGCCATAACAGCTCAGCACAGCTTAGTCTCCTCACTGTGCACTAGAAAATGTAGTGTTGAGTGGGTGCATCAGCTCCCATTGAAATAGTTGTTAGTTCCCTTTTTGTAAATGTACATTGCAGACTTTTCGAGGCCACTTTGTACACTTCCAAACTGTGCTCAATGTGTGTGTCCCTGAGCTCAAAGATAACACACCTCCCTCACTCGCAGCTCTCTCGGGCCCACACTGCATTATTGTAAACGTATGCTAATGGATGATAACTTCAATCATCTTCAGCAAATTCTGTATTCATTTTGTCTTCCAGGCAGTCATGTTTGTGGTGTTGTAGCAACTTTTCTGTTGCCACTCGAATCAGTTGCTATTTCTAGTCAGGTTTTACACAGTGGCGTGGGAATGACGGATATGCTCCTTGGTGAAGGCTGCCGTCGGTTTCTCTCCAAGCTTCAGCAGCCTCATGGTTTCATTCATTATTTCCAACACTTTCTCTCTGCAGCAGCTGCTACGCTTGGGCAATGGTTGGGATCAGCTTATTTAATGACTCTCTCTTGACAGTATTGATTTGTAAACCATTCACATACTGTAGCAACCACAGTTTTGTCTGTGATGCATCATGATGTGAATTATGTGTGCCTGACAATAGTGTTGGCCTCTAAGTGATTCGATAACAATAATGAACTGCAATACTAAACAAAGTTCAGTTTAGAGCAGTTACTTTGAGGTTATGATAAGTGATTCCTCTGAGATGGAAGAAGGTTGTTTGGTGATGTGTTTGATATGTTGGTCCAAGGAGAGGGTTTGTTCGAAGATGACATCAAGGTGTTACAGACATGGGGGGAGGTGAACACAGTGGAGCTGTCAATGGAGAGGGAGAAGTTTTTCTTTTCATTGCCTTTTGCTTGATCCAGTGTGTTTGTTCAGATTAGGGCTAGATGTTACAATCCCTGATGCACATACTTGAGACTATGAGTGGGAGTAGTAGTGCCATCTGGGGGTCCTTGTGGGAGCCAAAGGGTTGGATAGATAGAAAAGTAGGAAAGAGCAAAGGCAGATAGAAAAGTAAGAAGGAGCATAGGGAAGGCAGAGCCAAGGAGAGACGTCTGTGCGCACCAAAGTCTCCCCCACCAGACAGGGCTGTACACTCTACCTCCCCCTACCTAAGAAAATCTTACCTTGCCTTTTGCTTGATCCAGTCTGTTTGTTGTTGTCTTCCTACAACAACTCAACTCTTGTGAGACTTCAGAGTAAGACTTCTCCTTGAGCAAGACTTGGTTAGACACAAAAACAAACAGACTGCATCAAGTTAAAGTGAAGAACAAACCTTTTATTTCTTTGTAAGACCCACATAATAACAATATTTGTCTGTCAGTCACACAAACACGCACTTTTAGTGCCCAGAAGATTACACTGTGGCCTGTTTCACGGTTGACGGCTGCAAAGCTCTGGACCAATTTCAAAAATTGCTGTTCCCGTTAGTCACTTAGACAGAAAAACATGTACTGTAGAACATTGCAGTGTGTTGCTACTTTAACTTAAAGGTTAAGTTTGAAATTCTGGAGAAAGATAATTGATTGTTGAGTCTCATTCCCAGGTCGTCCAACGACCTTGGGCTGGTAGTCGGACTAAACCACCAACCCAAACGATCTGGGGATGAGAATTAACAATGAACTGTCTTTCAGTATAATTCAGTTTTATTTATAAAGCCCAATATCACAAATCACAATTTGCCTCAGAGGGCTTTACAGCATACAACATCCCTTTGTCCTTGGACTCTCACAGCAGAAAACTCCCCCCAAAAAAACCTTTAACGGGGAAAAAATGGTAGAAACCTCAGGAGGATCAACATAGGAGGGATACCTCTCCCAGGACGGACAGATGTGCAGTAAATATCATGTGTACAGAACAGACTAATAATAACAGCAGTAGCAGGAGGCATCAGGCAGGACCACAGCAGCATCGTAACCATGACTCATGATCCAGGTGTAGCTGAGATTCGAGGGAACCTGCGAGACAGTGCAGCACAAAGGCTCTGGGGTGAAGCCGAGTTAGTGACATGCAGTGACAGGACGTGAATGTTAGCAAGTGAAGAACCAGCTTTTCAGAATCTGAGGGGGACAGAAGGAGAGAAGGGGCTCAGTGTGTCATAGGAGGTCGCCTGGCAGAATAGGCCTGTCAGCCTAACTAGGGGCTGGTCCAAGGCAAGCCTGAGCCAGCCCTGACTAAAAGCTTTAACAAAAAGGAAAGTCTAAAGTCCACTTTTAAATGTGGAGATGGTGTCTGCCTCCTGGACCAAGACGGGAAGATGGTTCCATTGAGGAGGAGCCTGATAGCTGAAGGCTCTGGCCCCTGTTCTACTTTTGGAGACTTTAGGGGCCACGAGTAACCCTGCATTCTCAGAGCGCAGTGTTCTGGTGGGAGAATAGGGCACTATGAGCTCTCTAAGATATGACAGAGCCTGACCATTTAGAGCTTTGTAAGTGAGGATAAAGATTTTAAATTCAATTCTGGATTTGATCTCTTTTCTTAGTTCCTGTCAGTACACGTGCCGCCACGTTATGGATCAGCTGGAGAGTTTTTAAAGACTTGTTAGAACAACCTGATAATAGGGAATTACAGTAATACAGACCAATTTTACTGCATCATTCTGAGGATATCAGGAACAGGAAAGGCCTGAATTTTGCAATATTATGCAGATGAAAGAACGCAGTCTGTGAAGATGGTTTTATATGGCAGTCAAAAGAGAAATCTTGCTCAAATATTACTCCGAGGTTTCTTACGGTTGTGCTTGAGGCCAGAGCAATGCCATTCAGAGAAACTATATTGTCAGATAGAGAGTTTCTGAGGTGTTTGGGGCCAGACATCTCCAGAGTTACACACTGCACCTTTCAGTAAAATACCTGAATGCTTCTTCCACAACTGGTTGTGATGTATTTTCTCCTAAAAAGCCTCTTTTATTGTCACACTTGGTATGAATCACTCCAGAAAGGTTAGTGTGGTGAAAGGCAGCTGTGCATACGGAGAGACCATCATATCTTATATACAGCTGACAAACAATACAAATCTAAACCTTAAGTGGTTGTAAAACACTTAAGAGTACAATGAGACTGCAATAATGCTTGCAAAGTGTCAACAATAAATATGAAGAAGTGAAGGCTTGCAGTACAAAGCTTTCCCCCTAATGTGTAGGAATCTTTTGCTTCTATAGGAGGTTGCTGGAAGACTCTCTGCAGTGCACGTAATGAAAAAGTCATTATACTTCCAATCCATGCTGCAGGGCTCTCTGTATGTTGTATGCTGTATGTACTAATGTGGCTGTTAAACGTGAGCAGCACTGAAATAGCTGCAGGATGTGTTTTTTTTCTGGAGTGCTGTTTGTTAGAAATCGTGGTTGTGCTGTGACTCAGCGAAGGGCGATTAGAAATGATCAGACAAGATGAAATGTCTGTTTCTCTTTTATCTTATCATTACTTTTGTTTATAGGCCGTCTCATCGTTCACAGAGACATCTTATCATTCACATCTGATTATTCGTAGGCTTTCTCATCCTCACACGTACACACACTGTACCTGCTTGCTCTAAATTAAACATCTTTATTCAGTTTTTCTGCAAAATGATGAGCAGCAGTCTCTGCAGTCACTTCATGCATAACTGGTAGTGTGATTACTACGCCATGTCAGTCAGCTTTGGAGGAAAGCTAACCGTTGCATACGTATGTAGCTGGGCTTTTTTAGTCTTTTAGTGAAAAGTAATTATGGCAAACCCTTTTTTGGAAATACGCTATTCAGCTGTAAGCTGTCTTATTTTAACCAAAAGTGTGTCCATTGTGCTCATGACAATAAAACTCTACTTCTCCGCTTCTCCCAGATAAAGTTTAATAAAGCCTTGTGGTGGCGAATAGGATCATTCTGATAATTTGCCGGTATTGCCTGTCAGCCTACAGGGGCCCTTCGTGACTCTGAGTTAAACTCATCACAGGCTCCACGGCGCAGTGTTATGGCTTCTCTGAGAAATATTCCCTGCTCCAAAATTGCCCACTCATTTTCGCTTCATGTATTATCTTCCAGTGCTTTCCTGATAGGCAGGTTGCAGAACCTTGCATCATCACGAGCCAGACTGAGCAAATAAAAAGAAATAAAAAAATACATGTAGCTAGCTGTGGAAAGTGGTAGTTATCACTTGAACACAGTGATTCTCAGGCTTTTTAGAAAGATTAGAATCAGAAGATTTAATATTACTTGGGGAGGAATGTGACCGAGAGGATTAAGTCCTTCCTGGGGACATCGGAGGAAGTTTCCTTCCTGTTGAGGTGTCCTTGAACAAGATACTTGATCTGATTTATTAGTCACCTACAGACTCTACTTGACATCCTCTGGTGATATGTGGCCTCACACCGTACAGTACACAAGCATTCAATTACGCTTTAGTCCAAATTGAGAGTGCAGCATTGGAAATGAAACACACTGCCTTTCAGCAAGCAAATACTAATCATATAAATCTCCCCTATTTACTTTGTAATCAACAGTTTGACCTCCATAGTGATCACAATGTAATCTGGGCAGCACAGGTGTCTACGAATGCTTGACCTGCTCTTTCTTACCCAAGGTGCCTCTGTCTCACAGTATTTTTTTGAGCTTCTTGAGTCATGCATTAGAATTTAAATGACAACATGGATTCCCTGGAGGGTAAGTGCCAAGGTGAATTTGACGAGGACAAGTTAGAACAAGGTATGAAACAAAGTTGCTGGAACACAGACGTGTACAGTGAGAAGAAATAGAAGAAATATTCTCTGCGGAGAGCATGAAGTCATTATTAGTATTCCATCCCAGCCTATTATTCATGCTTTGCTGCATGTAATGTATCATGTAGTGTCACTTTATAAACTGAGGAGAACACAGTTTCAGAAAGAGACAATAATAATGTAAAATATGTAAAAAAATACAAAAAAATGCATGTCCCACCAACATTATTAAGTTAAAATCACCAGGGGGCTCATTTATAAAACACTGCGTCAGATCCATACCAAAAATGTACTAATGGACCAATCCAAAAAATGGCGTGGTCAGAGTTTCTCCCATCAAGTCTGTTTTATAAATCACAGCTTTTGCATGGGAAGTGGCGTACACCTCTTTCTGGCCTCGTTTTGTGTGTACACGTTTATAAATGAGACCCCTGGTCCGTTTGTCTTGGAGAGAAGGGATCTCTGTGGATAATTTAGCTCCCGTTAAAACCTCCTGTACATCTGAGACCTTAAGTTTTTTCCTTAAGTATGACACTTAAGGCTCAATTGCTCCTTAGCTGAGCAAAGAAGCAAGGTTTATGCTTCTGTGCACCTACGACGCAGAGGGCTTTGCGGAAAACCCTCGCGTCAAGGCAACGCAGACCCAACGCAGACTGCAAGAGCTATGATTGGTCCTTCAAACTACATAATTTCTGGCATTTCGCAAGGTTTCACTTACCTGCTGCAGTACCACAACACCGCCTCGAGCAATTCAACGGGCGTACAGACCATCAGCGCAGTCACCTCTCTTTTGTCGTCGTAACATTTGTAATAAGAGCATTTGTTGTTCAATGTCGATCATTTCAAGCTTCAGCAACAGTCTTTCTCTCTCGGTCGCCATCTTCACTGTGACTAGAGCAAAGCCGGAAGATAGACAAACCATGAATGAGCAACGACCATAGACGTTTGGCGGGGAATTGCATAGCAACATAGACCAACAGGACGCAGAACTATGATAGGCACACAGCAACTGCGCAGCAACTGCTTGCACATTGCGTCAAGTGTACGCAGAAGCATAAAGAAACTTTGAGTGACACACTTGCACAGAATCCCTTGAAAGGTTTCCTTAGTTAAGGAAAAACATTAACTAATTTACTGCGTTAAGAGATTTTACAGTGGTGAAAACTTCCATGGAAATTGTTTGCTTGCTTGGACTCATGCTTGTGATGCCTGTTTTTGTCTCACTAAATTGGCTTATAGTTAAATAGTGAGAAAAAAATGGCAGAAGAAAGAAAACAAGAAAACCATACTGGTCAGAGGAGGAGACGATTATACTTCTGGAGGAATACAATAATAGAAAACACATAGTGCAAAGTAAATTTGATCCCCAAATACTAGAAAACAGACTACGATTGTAGGAAGAAGCAACAAAAATTAATTCAGTCAAATCTTTAGTGTAAAATCAAAAGTGTATCCACTGGGTTCTCCTGGTCACAGAACACTCCTCTCTGGGTGTGTCCGTTTTTTCCACTTATCACCATAAACTCGTTCATGCTGCAGTTAAGATATATTCAGAGGTACCTTGCTTTGGTTGCTAAGGTGTTTTGCGCAACAGTCTAGGGATTTCTTAGGTAAAACACCAAGACAAGGAGAAAACCATAACATTTTAAGGAAACCTTAAGGAGAAGACTTATGAGTGTTTTGTGCAACCGATATTATTTTGAGGAAACCTTAAAAACCTTAAGGAAAACCTTAACTGAAGATGTTTTGTGCAACCGAACCCTAGATCTTAAGTTACCAGAGAACAAAAGGTGAGCAGATGTCTGCAAAGTGCTGAACAGTGTAGGAGAAACACTGATTTGTAATATGAAACATTTTTACTGGTTTTAATCAGCTGATCCATTTGTTTTGGAGAGAGAGACCTCTGTGTATAATCCAGCTCCCGTTAAAAGTCTTCTGAACAATGAACACTGAAGGAATTCTAACTGGAAGAAGTTTCAGCTTGTTACAATTTGCAATCCTCACCACTAGATGGCACTAAATCTCCCTAAATTCTACACACTGTTCCTTTAAAGGCACGTAAACAGCAAAACAAGGTAGCAAATATACATTCTGGTTAAAAGAGAAGGAAAATAACACATAGGGGTTAGGTAGGTTTTCAGTCTCATAGTACTGTAAGAATCTCAGTGGCCTCACTGATCAGGCAAAGTATTCAACAGCAGTGGAGCACAGTAAGTTCTTATTAATCTTTGGAATAATGAGATAGCCTGCATGTTGTAATCTGAGCGTACGTGGGAGGATGAGGTCTTATGTAGGTGTTCTGCCAAGTAAGAAGGCGGTAATCCATGGAGAGTTTTGTAGGTGATAAAGTAGCAGTTTATTGTGACCCAGCTGGAATAGAGAGCCAGTGAAGTGAGAACAGTATTATGTGTTAAATATTTTGGTTCTGGTAAGAATTATACAAGCTGCACTGCGGAAAGCCTCAGAAGAACAAGTCCTAATAATCAAGTCTTCCTGTGATGAATGCATGAATAAGAATTTCTGCTCTGAGAATTGGGCTCTGTTAGAAATGGGCAAAATTAGGGTAATGTGGCAGAGGTAGAGTAAAACTACTGACGATGATGAGATGTTTCTTGAATGTAAGAGGGGACTTAGCAGTGCAACTTTGAATTTTAACTATTAAATTTGAAATAATAATACTACCATTGGGGTTGAGAGTGGTGTTTGACAAATTGGAGAGATATTTTTTGCCCAATAGTTCTTATTGTCTTTTTTCTTTGTTTAAACGGAGTACATTTTCTTACAAGCTGAGATCTAACTGCATTTAAACTATTTAAACTAACTTTGAAAACGTAGTTTGCATCTCCAGGACAGACTGTGCTCCCAAGAGGAACAACAGCATTGTCGTCCTTGTCAAGTGATAAAGACTTCTAGCAGTGATTAAGATGGTTCATAGAAGGAAGTCAGGTGACTTTCTTATATCAGACTTCAAGGCAGAAGACTGCTGTCCTTCTTCTGTTTCTACAGTCAACATTGTTTTTGACTCAGATGCGCTCTGTAATGCGCTGCCAATGCAAAATCCACTGTCCTTGTTCCTTTCCAAAGTTTATCTGAAGCTTATATGAGGCTTCAGCAGTCTGAGTTAGTCACATCAAACGGATATTTATAAAATCCCCTCTTTGTTTCCACTAACTTTGTTTCGGTGCTGAGCTGCAGAGCAGGGATACAGACAACAAGGAGAAATTTTGTACAGAAAACTCTGTGACTTTGTGTCTAACTTGGACACAAAGTTGTGGCCTTGAAGCCTCATATAAGCCAATTTTGAATACCTTTGTGCACAAAACAAGAACTGAGGATTTTGTCCCTGATCATTTACACTGAAAACACATAGGAAAGTTTAATTGTTTATTTGGGCACCTGTTTCTGTTTCAAGACAGACTTCATTAGATTTTGTTGATTTGTAACAGTTTTGATATGCACATACAAATGACATCCAGGCCAAAATAATTATATTTCCACGTGTATTATGTATCTACGTGTAATTCTATCTATTGTTAAGACCTTATTCCCCTCAGGGGGATTAATAAAGTCAATAAACTTAAACTTAACTTATTTTCTGATTTTGAAAAGCAGAGGTAGTCACATACCCTGGGCTGCAAAAATGCCCTCCAATGAATGATTAGAGAAAAGTCCAATCTAACATGGATTGAGGAAATTACTGCAAGGTATTAAATCATAGGATCAAATCAGGAGTGAACACATATCTGTCTTTCTTCATTTATTCATTCAATCTAAGGGCTACTTTAATCAAATGTTGGTCAAATTGTGTGCAGAACTGAAATAGTGTAGAGTATATTGCTGTCAACGCTTACTTATCCAGTTAAACCCAATTGACGCAATTTCAAGACTGTTCAGGGACCCCAGTATGCAGAAATACTTAAATACACCACTTAAAAGCAAGACAGTGTTTCTTTTTCCTTCCCTTTTCCTTGAATTTAGCATAAAATCAAAATCTTATTTGGCCCCCTTTACAACAAGATAGCTTATCGTGATTAGTACCAATGGATGCCTGACGTCCTCCAGTTTAATATGATTCCTGTGTCTTCACTGTAGCGTTAAAAGTGAGCCTGTTACAGCAGGTTTTATTTGCTAAAAATTATTCTGCCTCACTTCTCACCTTCAGCACTGGCTGTCATAGGCTACCTGTTGCTTCTTCACATTTCTTTTTCCAGACATTTGCTATTGCCTCTCTTTTCCTTTCATTTTCTTGTTCTCTCTGTACCCTTACTTTTCCTTTAGTGGTCCCGGAGTTTTGGTAAGGCATTCTGACTTAGCTAATCGGGCTGCAGGCCGCCTCACATGTTTACATTAGTGGCACTTATGAGTTTTGTGCATCATGTACTGTCAGTGATTTAAGTCACTAAGTAGATTGTTATACTTAATCCCATTCAGGAGTCAACCATAGACCTTTTCATGGCCCCCCCCCTTGGCCTTGGGCCAGGGTCATCTGTACCCTTTGACCACCCCGACAGTGGACCTGATGATGTCTTCCTACCTATAGGGTTGCCAAATCATAAACACCTCTAATGTATGTGTGGCTCCAGGTGGCACGGACACCAACATGTTTTGCCATTTCATTTGGAGGGCTTGTTTCTCCAGGCAGGATGGGAATATAAATCTGTGTGTCCCTGCTGCAATTGATGGAGCAAGATGCCAAGTGGGAGCATGTACAATAAAAAAGTAATGGTCCTAAGATAGAGCCTTGGGGTATCCCACATGAAAGGATATGACAATAAGAGGAAATAACAGTGTGCGTCCTACCAAGCAAGTATGAATAAAAGCATGTGAGCATTTGTTTTAGTACTCAATAGCATGCTGCCACAGATAATCTCTCAGCTCATGTGCACATTGATCCTCTGAGGGGGATGTATTATATAGACCTTGTGTATTCATGTACTGCTGCATCATTAATCTGGTTGCATGCAATTGTCTATAGTGAAGGCTTCCAGTCTCAAATTGGTGCACATCTACTTTGCATGTTGATTTAAATACTGCTCTATTATTCCAGGACCCAGTCTCCAAGGACACATTAAATTTAAATTTGATTTAAACGTGCATTACTCCTCCCATTGTCTTTGGTGTGACCTTGTGCCACCCGTCATCCATCACTCTAAAACACAGACATCATGAAAAGGCTCTGGTTCCGGCCTGAGAGGTGGGATAGAGAGGGGGCTCATCCCTGACTTGAATACTACTTATAAGAAATGGAAAAGAGATTACCCTGACCTCTGACACTCCTCTTCCTCTCTCAAGCGTGTGTGCATACAAGGATTGCTAGCATGGGAGTGCAGAGTTTGAATGCTGTCGCTGAACGGAAAGTAATAAAGCAGCATTGGGAGCATAATTGGGCTTCACGGCTGAAATATTTTATATTGCTTTATCATACACAGTCCAGATGGACACGTGTGTCTCTTAGTTATTTATAACAGTTGGCCTCAGGCTGCCTGTTGTCAGAAATGCCTGAGCACTGAAACCTCTTGTGAGTGCTGAAATTTGATACGGAATGATTTTTACCCCCTTATGTATTGAGTAAAATCACATTTCCTTGTGCAACAGGGTGGAATTCATGTTTAATATTTGTCCACTGCTATAACAAATAGAGTTACATCATGCTCAGTTGATTTTCCCAGCCAATTACAAAGTAGAACTAATATTTGAAGCTTGTTTTTTTTTTTTTTTTTTTTTTTTTTCTAATTTGATTTAAGATTCAGAATAGTTAGGCGGAAACTGGGAGACGTTACCGTTGCTCTTGTACTATATAGACACAGAGAAATGATAAGGAAATAGAGAGTAAGAAGTATGAAAGAAAAAATGTGCATTATGCTACATATGTAACATAAAATAGATACATATAAATATAAAATCTAAGAAAATGCATTAAGGCATGTAGACATGGTGAAGACGACCTGCTGAAGTTGAAAGCAATCATCAGAATGAGGAAGAAAGGTGATTTAAGTGACTTTGAATGTGGCATGGTTGTTGGTGCCAGACAGGCTGGTCTGAGTATTTCAGAAACTGCTCATCTACTGGGATTTTCACACACAACCATCTCTAGGGTTTACAGAGGATGGTCCCAAAAAGAGAAACTATCCAGTGAGCGGCAGTTCTCTGGCTGAAAATACCTTGTTGGTGCCAGAGGTCAGAGGAGAATGGCCAGACTGGTTCAAGATGATAGAAAGGCAACAGTAACTCAAATAACTACCTGTTGACTGTACGTCAAGACAGTCTTTGAATGAACATCACCTTGAACCTTGAAGCAGATGGGCTACAGCAGCAGAAGACCACACCAGGTGCCACTCCTGTCAGCTAACAACAGGAAACTGAGGCTACAGTTCACACAGGCTCACCAAAACTGGACAATAGAAGATTGGAAAAATGTTGCCTGGTCTGATGAGTCTGGATTTCTGCTGCGACATTCAGATGGTAGGGTCAGAATTTGGTGTAAACAACATGAAAGCATGGATCCATCCTGCCTTGTATCAACAGTTCAGGCTGGTGGTGGTGGTGTAATGGTGTGGGGGAGATTTTCTTAGTACCAACTGAGCATGGTTTAAACACCACAGCCTACCTGAGTATTGTTGCTGACCGTGTCCATCCCTTTATGACCACAGTGTACCCATCTTCTGATGGCTACTTCCAGCAGGATAACGCACCATGTCACAAAGCTCAAATCAAACTGATTTCTTGAACGTGACAATGAGTTCACTGTACTCCAATGGCCTCCACAGTCACCAGATCTCAATCCAATAGAGCGCCTTTGGGATGTGGTGGAACGGGAGCAACTGTGTGATGCTATCATATCAATATGGACCAAATTCTCTGAGGACTGTTTCCAGCACCTTGTTGAATCTATGACACCAAGAATTAAGTGTGCAGCATGCTACAAGTGTGCAAAATATAAATGCAATACTAGATTAGGTAAGAATTAAATATTAAATAAGAGAGTATCGTACAGTTGAAATATTGCACAGAAGGAAAACAAGCAGGAGCAAATGCAACAGGCTGCATGCACAGTTGCTGCATCTGCACAAATATTATATAATATTTCCTATGATACCTTAAGGTGCCGCTCTTCTACTACTAGAATATCCTGTGGAAATAAATTCAGGGACAACATGATCATCTGTCAGAGCAGTCCTGCGAGTTTGATTTACAAGCCTCTTGATACACCTCGTCCCAGAGATCGTGTCACAGCAAGTCATTTCCTCATCAGAGCAAGCTTAGCGATTCCCAGCTGGAGTCTGGGTGACCTCAAAGGGTCAGGGCCACAGCAGGGATCGCACGGTGCCAGCGCAGTCAGATTTGGTGAAATGCCACAGTGGGAACAAAGGCAAATGAAAGAGCTGTTCTGCCTTTTGATGCCGCAACTGAAGTCGAGGGCTATTGCCAAGAGGCGTAGCATGGCGTGAACATAGAGATCACACCACACGCTGACAGACTGTGCCACAAAGAACATTCCCTCACCTTCAGCAGCTGTTTCACTCAGGCGTATCTCAGGGCTATAATTTGTGGGAATAAAATGCATGCACATGTTAAAAGCATGTGTGTGTCTGTGAGCGATACATTTATAGTGGCCCAGTTAAACAGATTCAGATTTATGCACCAAATGGCAGATGAAGTCAACAGCTAGCTGGAGAACATAGAGGAGCATTTAGCAGCTAAAGAGACAGATGAATCCCTCAGGGGTTAGTGGAGACTACAAAAAGAGTGAAAAGGACAGTGAATATTGAACAGGAACTTTCAAGTTTTAAGATGTTTAGCAAAGAAAATTTTTAAATTGGATTTTGGGTTGAGTAAAGTTGCTGAAGTTCCATCCATCCCTCTTGTTTTATAGACCGTTTCAGACCAACATTTGACAAGACCTAGCTCTGACTGGCTCTGTAACGCATCATTTGAACCAACCCATATCTGGAAAGTGTCAACTTTGCTCAAGTTGATCCAATATGAGCTAAATGAGCTGATATTGTTGACGGCACGGTGTGCAGTGGTTAGCATTGTTGCCTCACAGCAAGAGGGCTCCTGCTTCAAACCTGGGGTGGGGGTTTCGAACTCTGGGGTGGGGTACTCCGGCTTCCTCCCACAGTCCAAAGACATGCAGGTTAATAGGGAATGGGCACAGTGACGTCACCATGGACGTCGCCGCCATGTTGATGGCTACGGGCAGCAGTAAACAAACGCAGTAGTTGAGTCGCATCGAGTGGAAAAAGCGAGGGAAAAGATGTTAAGATGCCAGAAAGGAAAGGGAATTTACCAGGATACATTGAACCATGAAGCCAGGGACCGGTATATGGAGAAAATGAACACTATAAATGGTTTGGACCTAGCCTTGGACCAAGACGTTCATGAATGTCTTGAAAATGAACCCCGTTTTTTGTTTGGGGGTTCCCGGTCTAGACCGATTCACGTCTCCATAAATGTTCAAATCAAACATGTAATGTACTTACCTCATAGGCACAGATGTTAGGAAGGTGTACGGGGGGTTGCCACTATAGCGATTGGGAGGTGTATTGCACATTGGTAGTAAGAGGCTCTAGCCTTGGACCAAGACGTTCATTGCCTCTTACTACGTGTGTGCCTATGAGGTGAGTACATTACATGTTTGATTTGAACATTTATGAAGACATGAATCGGTCTAGACCGGGAACCCCCAAACGAAAAACGGGGTTCGTTTTCAAGATGTTCATGAACATCTTGGTCCAAGGCTAGGTCCAAACCATTTATAGCGTTAATTTTCTCCATATACCGGTCCCTGGCTTCGTGGTTCAATATATCCCGGTAAATTCCCTTTCCTTTCTGGCATCTTAACATCTTTTCCCTCGCTTTCCCCACTCGATGCGACTCAACTACTGCGTTTCTTTACTGCTGCCCATAGCCATCAACATTGCGGCAACGTCCATGGTGACGTCACTGCGGCCATTCCCTATTGGTGACTCTAAATTGTCCGTAGGTGTGAATGTGCGTGTGAATGGTTGTGTCAGGCCTGCAATAGTCTGGCGACCTGTCCAGGGTGTACCCCGCCTCTCGCCCAATGTCAGCTGGGATAGGCTCCACCCCCCTGTGACCCCTAACAGGATAAGCAGTTACAGAAAATTAATGAATGCGCAGATATTGCCGTGCCTGTGAGGACATAGTTCTCAAACTCATTTAATGAACTCCATTCTAATTAAGTTGCCATAATTTGCAAAACAACACGGAGCAGTTATCTCTGAATGAAATGAAAACTGTTGATGCTTTGTGCTTAATTTTACAGATATTTTCCTCATCATGACACATTGGAAATTATGGATTTTGACAACATTTTTAAAATAAAGTTAAGTGGGTTTGAACAATGCTGCACCATGCACTTCACATTTGCAATGATAGTCCTTAGCAGATCCTTCTCCTGCTGCTGCTGTCCATGGTGCTGAAAGCAGTTCAGTGTCCTGTGAGTCCCGTGTTGCTGGGAGACAGCACCGTCCACGCTTTCAGCAGCACCGCGTGAGATGGCTTATTGTCAAGCAGGCTGGTCACAGTCTCGACGTCTCCTTCAAACAGAGATGCTGCTGAATTTTAAATTGCTCGTCATATGTTTGATTTGATTCACAGTGCACTCCATATCGTTCCAGCGCAGCAGAGAAACAAAACATCCACAACAAATTACATCCAAGGTGCTGCTGCACTTATATTTTCATATTGACTTTTATTATATAACCAACAACAAAAAGACAAAAAGAATAACCCTAAAACTTTTTGATTTATACAGTTTTTCAGAAGTAAAAAGTAAGTAAGGAAAGGCTCAGATTCTTTCAAGTGTGTCAGAAAACAGCACTCAGATGACCGTATGTTAAAACAGCGATTGGCTCAATAGAGTACTTCATTTGATTTTGCATTAAATGACAGCAGATGTATCACCATGCTTTGATTTTGGTGGTTTCTTGGCACACTGAACTTCCAGCTCTATCAAATACACCGCATTTGACTTCACCACACCACTGACTATGGATTATAGCTGCTGCGGTTGTGGGCCAGACACACAGTGCATTGAAATGAAGAACGCTTGTGGTGATTGGCTGCAAACAAAACCATAGCAATAGTCATTTTGTCTAGATCTTGATATGAACATGATTAAATGCAGGCATTGTTCAACTGGAGAAGTTTTAATACTACTTGGTGGGTTATTTCAGCAGACACTCTAAAGGTATTGAGTACAGAGTGGCTGTTAAAGTACCATTCCTCTTCCACTGGCCCTTGAAGTGATCTCTTTCTAAGTGACTCCATTAGGAGAGATGGAGGAAAACATCCACAGTCCACAGTCTGTGCAAAAATGCAATCTGAAGTTCACCTGAAGCCACAGTCCTCTGCAGTCTGGGGTAAGCAACCTGCCCCCATCTCTTACATTTTAGTCACACCAGGAAAGGATCACTTTGGTGTCAGTATGGAGAGGAGGAATGATTAACTCCAGCAGTAACAATTTCAAGGTACAGATTCTTGATTAGTCATCATGCCTGAAATATCTCAGAGAGGGAAAAATGTCAATCGCAATTTACTGAATCGCTACACAGTGTCATCAAATGGCTTCTTTTTGTCCTTTTGGCTGAGCAGCAGGCCAAAGATACTGAGCTTATGATTACATAACACAAAGAAAAGCAGAAAATCCTCACATGGCAAAGCTGTACTCCGGGATCTTCTGGCGTTTTTGTTTTGAAAAATTATTTAATTCATTCCCATCCATCCATTTGCAACCGCTTATCCAAAGCTGGGTCATGGGGGCAGCAGGCTGAGCAAAGTATTACAGACGTCCATCTCCCCAACAACATTTTCCAGCTCCTCCTGGGGGACCCCGAGACATTCTCAGGCCACATGAGATATGTAATCCCTCCAGTGTGTTCTGGGTCTGCTCCGGGACCTCCTATCAGTTGGACGTGCCCAGAACACCTCGAACGGGAAGCACCCAGGAGGCATCCTGATCTGACTCCTGAACCACCTCAACTGACCCCTTGCGAAATCCATCCATCCATCCATCCATCCATCCATCCATCCATCCATCCATCCATCCATCCAGAAGCCAGGGCTGCAGGCTGAGCATTCTAGGCATCCCTCTCCCCAGCGACGCTATTCAGCTCCTCCTGGGGGACCCCGAGACATTCTCAGGCCAGACGAGATATGTAATCCCTCCAGCGTGTTCTGGGTCTGCCCCAGGGCCTCCGTCCAGTAGGGCGTGTCTGCAACACCTCTAACGGGAGGCGCCCAGGAGGCATTTTGATTAGATGCCCGAACCACCTCAATTGACCTCTTTTGACGCAAAGGAGCAGCAGCAGCTCTACTCCAAGCTCCTTGTGTGTGTCCGAGCTCCTTACCCTATCTCTAAGGCTGAGCCCAGACACCCCACAGAGGAAACTCATTTCAGCTACCTGTATCCATATCCTTATTCTTTCAGTCATTTACCATAGCTCATGACCATAGGTGAGGGTTGGGACATAGATGGACCAGTAAATCGAAAGCTTCGCCTTCGAGCTCAACTCTCTCTCTGCCACAACGGTCTGGCATAGCGCCCACATCACTTGAGACGCCGATCCAATTCCAGTCCATTCATTCGTGCTCTATTTTACCCACACTTGTGAACAAGACCCCAAGATACTTGAACTCCCTCGCTTGGGCAGTAACGCACTCCCAACCCGGGGGGGGGGGGGTAGTAATCTCCATTTTCTGGCAGAGAACCACTAATTCATAATTTATAATTGTGATTGTGAAGGGCCTTGAAGGTGAGAAGCAGAATCTTTAAATCGATGCAATATTTAACAGGAAGCCAGTAAAGTGTGCTGGAGAACAGGAGTGATATGATTCATGGAGGGGGTTCTGGTAATGAAACAGGCGGCTGAATTCTGGACCAACTGAAGTTTATGAAGACACTTGAGAGGAAGACCAAAGAGGACAAAAGAATGAACGAAGGTGGCTGCACTGTGACGTGTAAGTGATGGCCGAAGATGGTTCATGTTTAATCTTTAGTGTATAATCACCTAAAGATAAGAATCACTGTGTCTTTGTTGTCTTAGAATGAGCTGTTTATTTCTATATAGGGAACAGGTCCTTGTCTGCGGTAGTGTTGTGACGTTCATGAACGAATCGCTCAAAAGAATGAATCTGTTGAGTGAACGTACTGAACTGAATCACTTCCAGAACTGATTCGTTCATTTCTCAGTTCAGATGAGCACAGCAGCGAGCATGCAGGCCGGGAGTGGAACTGCCGATGTGGTCCGTGTGAACGATGAATCATTCGCGAGTCATGAGGCAGCCAGGGTGCAGGGAGGGACTGCCTACCGCTTGACGAATCACTCGGTGAACGAATCACTCGGTGAACGACGTAACCTTGATCCCTGAGTGATTCAAATCATTTCTTCTCAGCGATACACTTTCATAGGGACCGTTTTCTCCAAGCTAAGGGATAATGTAGCCAGGAGTCAAGTCACAATGAACACAATCACACACCTCCCCATTGTTTTAACAGACTTAGTTTCCAGATAAACAAACTTAAAACGTTAGGCTGGCCAGTAATGAGACTCACCAGTGCAGGGCAGACGCAGCAGCAGCTCAGCCATGTATCAGTTCAGTGAGTTGGACTACGCAGCACACAGTCAGGGCTCCTCCCGCCAAGCACTGAACAATTCGGTAAATCTTTTGAACGGATCTTTTTAATGAACTGATTCTAGTGATTCAGTAACATCTAAAGAACTGCTTTGCCCATCACTAGTCTGTGGAGATCGCCACGTTGCACTGCCATTTTTCTACAGTAGCCCAGAACAGACAAACCAAACACTGGCTCTTTATAGGGCAATTCACATTTTTGCATCAGCCACCTTAGTTAGCAGCCCCTCAGCAACAAGCACAGTCAGAAAAACACAACTTTTTCTAGATGTGAAGCTGCTTTATTCAGTGTTTTTAACGACCCAGTCACCTTGTCTGTTTGTTTTGGAGAGGAGGAGACCTCTGTGGATAATTCAGCTCATGGTAAAAAAAACCTCCCAAATGATGAACTCTGAAGGAATTTTAATCAGGAGAAGTTTTAGCTGGTTGAAATCAGCAGTACTCACTGCGAGATGCCACCAATAAATCTCCTTAAATCTTACACAGTGCTCCTTAAACATATAATTGGAAGAATCTGACTCCCTTTATGAAAGAATGAACATACAGTAACTGCTTCCTCTTTATTAATAAAGGCTCAGAATGTTTTAGAGCTCAGTATTATAAAACTGGAAGATGATGTGATCCCATAATCCGCCATTCTCTCTTATTCTCCCAGATACTTAAATGTCACAATACTGCACAGTGACGGGTCATTTGCATAGTACCAGCCTGCAATTAAGTGTTACATCCACAGATGCCAGGATGAGAGGAGGCAAACAAAAATCTCTTATCTGATGGACAGCTTTGCATTAATAACCTTCTTTTTTTTTAATATTCACAGCCACATCTTGTTGAACTGTAAGCACATGCTTCGGGGGACATCCTTGAAGTGTAAGAACTTTTAATGTGACGGCTCCAGAAAGCCAGCGCAGGTCAGGTTGTTGACAGTGGACAGGCCCTGAGGTCTGCATGAATGATTATTTTGATGAGGCTGCATGATTAGGAATCTCTCCCTGCCTCCTCTCAGTCCCCGTCTGGCCTTCTCATGTGGATAAATCAAAGTCAGCCCCTAACTGAGTCTCTGTTGCTTCTCTGTCTGCTAAGTCATTAATCCAAGGATGTGGCCCACAGGGTACTCTCCTCCTGCTTGACTCAATAGTAACATGAAAAATAAGCTTGGTTTCTCTCTCCCTCGCCTCTCTTCCACTCGCCGCATCTCTCTTTTTATTTGTTCTAATGGGCTTCAGCTCTTGGTTTTCACCCCGGAGGATGAGTTACGTGTCCTGCTGGGGTCTTTCAGTGGGATTGTGTGAGTGTAGCGGTGCTGTAAATTGCTACGCTGTGCCCTCACTCTACATTGCTCTGGGGGAACATTCACAGAGTCTCCCGCGCTGTTGGTGTGATGTGTGTCTTCATATTCTGTCTTTGTCTCCTCGCCAACACGCTTGTGACTGTAACCGGGGTGTACATAAACAGATAACGTAGAAATAAAGGCAACTGGATCCTGTCATGCCTAATCATGCTATATATATCCACACCCCTGTCGCCAGTCTGAGACACACACACACACACACACACACACACACACACCCTCTTTCTTTTCTCCGCTGTCTCTCTTCTCTCCATCTCCCTAATTTTTTTCTCTCCCTGTGACGCCCCCACCTCCCACTTCCTCTGTTATCATGGCCTGGAGAGGAGTTGTGAAATTCATGACATTCAGATCTAGAGGGGCTGG
Source organism: Epinephelus moara (assembly GCF_006386435.1). Taxonomy (NCBI): domain Eukaryota; kingdom Metazoa; phylum Chordata; class Actinopteri; order Perciformes; family Serranidae; genus Epinephelus; species Epinephelus moara. The sequence continues at coordinate 40,526,299 of NC_065529.1, read as the reverse complement.
GTGATGGAGGACAAGAATAGTCCTCCGAGTTCCTGCTAGAATCTGTCTGTCTTTGATGAGCGAGTTATACAATGTCAGCACCCCCGATAATCTCGCTCTCGCAATTTGTGGCAGAGGAGGAGAATCTCATTTGTTGCATTTGGTTATGGAACACTGGCTGCCTGTGCCGAGCCTGTTTCTGCTCCGTGACCATTTAACTGTACTGACCAGTAACGTGTGCACAACCTGAGATGGAATAATGGACAGTGTCACGATGATATAAAGGAGATAAAATCTTAATGCTTTGTTCGTGAGCTGGTGTGTCTCTTCTCCTCTCCTGCTCTGTTTTCTCTCCACTGTGAAACTCATCACAGGCGATAGACTCAGTTGCTTGAAAGGCAGCGGAGTCTATCTGCTTAAAATTCAAAGTTGTCTGTGTCAAACAGAGCTCTCAAACAGCCCCAGAGACACTCAGCAGCTTGAGAGGATGAAAAAGTAGTTCCTCTGGCTAACAGCGAGGGGTAGTGTTGCTCCAAGACAACTTCATTAGTCTTCTGCCTTTCCTTTTTCATTTGGCTTCCTCTTTCCTGTTTGCTTGTCTTACATAAAACCCTGACTACAGTGAGCGTTGACTATTCAGCTGTATAGGAAATGATGAATACTTGGTGGGTTAGACATTTGAAGGTTGCCCTTTAACAGCCTTCGAAATACAATTGATGAAAGTTACTTTTAAGATTTAATTAACTACTGATGCTTTTCTGATGCTGGCCTTTAACTGCTTGTGTGCTTGTCAAAAGTGTCACACCGGAAAAAAAGGATTAGCGCTGCTGTCTGAAGTGAAGCTAAAGTGCATTTTAGCCCACAGTAAGTTCGACAAAACCGAAATGAAAACATTTCTGTGGGCATTTCAGGCTACAGAGGCAGAGCCTGTTGTCCCTGCGATCTTGTCAGGGGTGTAGTTGTGCGCAAAGCTGGTAAATATTTAATGTGTCTATGTCCTGCTTTGCTGTTCCCACAGGGGAGGAACTGTACTGTAACTGTGTAATTGCTCCTTAGCCCTTAAGACGAAAGAGCTGTTGCTGCACTAGAAGGTGTATTGGCGATTCTGACCTGAGGGGAGCGCGGAAGTTTGGACGTCTAAGAATTTCTATCAGGGCAAGTATTTATTGACACATGCACAATAAAGTCTTTGGTGATTAGACCCCATTGTGATGTCATCATGGTTTCAAGGGCGTAGAGAAGTAGTGAGTAGTGTAGGATACCCCTCCGATGGAACTGAGTCACTGGTGCTGATGGTGATGAATGAGGAGGATGCTGAGATCTGGATGGATGAGAAGAGAAGCGTGCTCCTGGTGAGCTCAGACCTTGGTGCTGGAAATGATGAATTGAAGGTGAGTGGGTTAGAGGAGGGCCGTGAAACGACAGCTGACAGCAACAGAGAGGAGAACAGATTTAAAGTTTGACAGCAAAGACATGATTGGCTGATAGAGACTGTGGCAAAATCTGGTTGGTTTAAAGGGATAGTCACCCCAAATTCAAAAATACATATTTTTCGTCTTACCTGTAGTGCTGTTTATCAGTCCAGATTGTTTTGGTGTGAGTTGCAGAGCGTTGCAGATATCAGCCGTAGAGATGTCTGCCATCTCTGTAATATAATGGAACTAGATGGCACTCAGCTTGTGGTGCTAAAAGCGCCAAAAATATACATTTGAAAAACTCAACAGCAATGTCTCTTTCCAGAAATCATGACGTGGTTACTCAAGATAATCCACAGAGCTTGTTGTGAGCAGTTTCATGTAGGAAGTATTTTCTTTCTACTGAACTACACCCACCAACCTCAGTGCCAACCTGTGGCATAGGCAGGTATAGGTGAATGCTAAGGACGCCATCATCCATAGGGGGAGCCACAAGTTTATCTTTTACTATTTTTTATTTCATATAAGGCCACACCAACATAACTACATAGCAAAGCCCATTAAATAATAGAGAGCCCTTCTTTGTTTTGGGTTCCTGCTGCCCCCTGTCCCCCTTTCCACTGCTTGCTACACCTTACCTGCTCTTTGGCAGAGATGGGCGAGTTATCCGCCGTCATGTGAACTCCGAAACACAGTATTGTTATCATGTCAAAAAAAAATCTGTGTTGAAACTGGCAGGAGGAATACTAGCTAGGTTCGCCTAGGGCACTAAACGTGCGAGACTTACCACTGGTCTACAGTATCACCTCACAGAAAGAAGCGTGCGTCTACTCCTGGACAAGAGGCTCCTATTCTACGCCCAGGTCCCTCAGGTCAGCTGACCTGGGGTTTCTGGCTGCCCCACGCTCCAGACTTAAGCTCAGGAGTGATCGTGTCTTTGCTGTGTCTGCCCCCATCACTGACTCTTAAGTCCAGGCTCAAAACCTACTTTTATTCATTAGCATTTGAGTCCCCCTGATGTGGTTTTTGCTGATGTGTGCCTGTGTGTTGTGTCTCTACATGTGTGAGCTGTGTACCTGACAGTTATGTTGCCTCTCTTGTATGCGTTTTTAGCATTTTATTCCCTTTGTACAGAACTTTTGTCAGTGTAAGCTGTTTTTCAATGGTCTTTCTTTACAAATAAATTTGAGTTGAGAGTTGAGGTAGAAAAAAAATACTTCCTACATGAAACTGCTCACAACAAGCTCTGTGGATTATCTTGAGTAACTGCATCATGATTTTGGGAAAAAGACATTGCTGTTGACTTTTTCAAATGTATTTTTTTGGTGCTTTGAGCACCACAAGCTGAGTGCCATCTAGTTCTATTATATTGGAGAGAAGGCAGACATCTCTATGGCTGATATGTCCAACACATGACAACTCACACTGAAACAATCTGGATAAGAGAAAAAAACATGTATTTTTAATTTCTGGGTGAGCTATTCTTTTAACTGCAATGCCTCTAATCAGCTGATATGAGGAAGCAGTAGAGGAGGAGGAGAATAAGTAAGATTAAGATAAGATACTTTTTCTGGTTGAATTTATGTTCATCTTAATGTGTTCAGGGTCAGTGAGTGCAGTATATCAGCTGCTGTGGTGGATCAAGGCAGCACTTTGTTGCAAGTGCAGTGATGTCATATACACTGTGTATAAGCCCTCTGTGTTTTTTGTCTATGTCATCGAGCCTTCGTCAAATACAAACTATTGTAGACAAGAATCTTAAATGCTAATTTTCTGTCTATGCTCTTCATGTTCTCCTCCTGGCATATTTATCATTTTCTCCTAGATGTAGCGTCCTGTATCAAACCTCTTCACTCTGTGTTGTGACTGTCTGTTGCTGTGGAGGTGATCTGTTAGTAGAGTATTTATCCACAGCAGCGACAGCAGTGTTTCACTGGACTGAACCCCATCTCGCAGAGGGCAGCCTCTCATTACTGTCTCCGTCCTCCCATTGCCAGTCAAGTCCTCAAAGTCAAGGCTGACCTGCTTTAGAAGAGCACTCCAGCCAGCCTGCCACGTCTGCCGAATGAAACCTGCGGACACAGACTAATTACACCAAACTGCCCTTTCCCTTTCACCTGCCTCACACAAATCACTCTGGGTAAATAGCTTTTTTTTTCTCCTCTCCCTCCCAACATCCTCACAGAGGACATCTTTTGAGGGACATGGGGGGAAAGAGCTCTTGAAACTACATTAGAGTAGCGACAATAACAAGTTTGTCAGCCGAAGTCTGGCTCTGGAGACTTGTTGTGTTTGAGACATGACATTTCAGTGTCATTATCAGCTGGGGAACTGGGGAAGGCTGACTGGAAAGGAGGGGCAGCCGTTTGTGCCCACTTTGCTCGAAATAAAAAAGACTGCAAAAGGATGCTAATTTTTGCCTGTGAGCAATATAATCAAAGTACATTTGAACACTTTTCCAGTACAATAAATCAGCATAAACAGCTGTCAGATACAATGACCATCAAATGTGTAGAAAAGACATATGCAAATACTTTAAAGAGCAGCATGGAGGATTTAGCAGCATCTAACAATGAGGACTGCAGATTGCAACCAGTTGAAACTTCTCCTGTGTGGCAAGACTGGAATCCCAGTTAGAATTCCTTCAGTGTTCATTGTACAAGGGGCTTTTACCGGGGGCTGAATTATCTGCAGAGGTCTCCTCCTCTTGAAAAACAAACGGACTGGGTGATTAAAACCATTAAAAACACTGAATAAAGCAGTTAATTTACAAATTGGTGCTTCTCTGTTGTGTTTGGCTCATCGCAGAGAGCCTGGTAACCCAGCACCTGCTCATGTTTGCTCACCTTTTTCTCTGGTAACTTAAGATCCACACGTTCAGGAGGTTTTTTACTAAGAGCTGGGTTATCCACAGAGATCCCTTCCTCTCCAAAACAAACAGACCAGGGGTCTCATTTATAAACACTGTGTACACACAAAATAAGGCCTGAAAGAGGCGTACGCCACTTCCCACACAAAAACTGTGAAGTATAAAAACAGCCTTGATGGGAGAAACTTTGATCCATGCCTACTAACATTTTGAAGATGGGAAATTCGCGACACAGATGATGGTAAAGGTGGAAGCCTGATTGTAGAAATTGTGGAATAATTTTTGCTACACGTCATTTTTTTTGTCCATATGTATATATTTAGTATAGATCCTACGCACTGTTTTATAAATGAGACCCCTGGTGATTTAAACTGGTAAAAATGCTGAATAAAGCAGTTTCATGTAAAAAAAAAAATCTTCACGGTTTGGATCATTGTCAAGGGGCTGCTAACTATGGTGGCAGATGCGCAAACACAAATGGCCCTATATAGAGCTAATGTTTGGTTTGTCCATTTTGGGCTACTGTAGAAACATGGTGGTACAACATATCGATCTCCGTAGACGAGGACCTGCTCACTATGTAGATATAAACAGCTCATTATGAGGTAACAAAAACACAATGATTCTTATTTTCAGGTGATTTCGGGCGGCAGTAGCTCAGTCCATAGGGACTTGGGTTTGGAACCGGAGGGTTGCCTGTTCAAGTCCCTGTCCGGACCAAAATATGGAGCATGGACTGGTAGCTGGAGAGGTACCAGTTCACCTCCTGGGCACTGCCAAGGCGCCCCTGAGCAAGGCACCGAACCCCCCAACCGCTCAGAGCGCCTGTCATGGGCAGCCCACTGTGACATCTCTCCACTTAGTGCATGAATAGGTCCTGTTTGTGCATGTGTGTGTTTGGACCTGTGACAACAGAGTGAAAAATTGAATTTCCCCTCGGGGATCAATAAAGTATATTAAAAAAAAAAATTATACATTAAAGAAAACACACTTATTATACTATAATTATAATTATTGCCTATATCCTCCTGAGACCCTGCGTCCTCATATGAGGACATCACATTTTAGGTTTACTTGACCTTATATGTCACTCTTCTTAACTTAGACCTGTTGTCCTCGTTCGTGGACTGTCTTTGTGCCATCTAGTGGTAGTAAGGGCACAATACACTAATCAATGTTAAAACAAGATGGCAGTCATCTTTGCCAAGCCGATCCCGACACAAAAGTGGACAAGGTTCAAAACTTGTTTATTTATGATTAAGAATATTTGTAATTTTAAATGGCAATACATTTTACTAATAATAGCAACAGTAACAAGCTAAGACGCTGTTAATAGGAAGTATTCGTTTGAAGATATTGGGACTTTATTATCGTCTTGTTTGAGGACATTGGGACTGACTGATCCCAAATGACAAGGAGAAATTAAAAAATGCATACCATGGTCTGAGGAAGATTTATCCCCCTAAATCTTACACACTGGGCCTTTAATATTGAATATTTTCATAGTATTCACACTATGGACTGTAATGATAAGTCAAAAATTAATCGGCAATTGTATTAATAAATGATGAATTAAGTCATTTTTATTTACACTGCACAAATCATACTTATTATATTATATTTCCAATATATCCCTGTGAATCCTACACCCTGGACCTTTAAGTAATGAGGGAATCATCTATTTGGCAAACTGTCGTCATGCTTCAGCTTCAAAACAAACAAATCCCAAGAGACTGAGCCACCTCTGCTAAGCAGACAGCTGCTGCATTCAAATCTAAATATATGTGACGTTAGCCCTGAGGTCATGACCCAAATATATCACATAATACACTTTTCCCCTATTGTAAGTTGCTCTTTTTCTGCAGCACTGTCACTGTATCTTAATATACAATTTTTTGGTCCCAAACCAAATGTTTAGGTCCAATTTCACAGGAGATGATTGATTGTTTTTGTATCTGAGATGCAGAATAGTCACATGGCACATCAATCAGTATCAATATCGGTTAATACAGAAGCAGAGGGACCTCAGTGGGGACACTGTGGATATGCATGGCACATTCCTGCGTCCTCTCCTCTAAGCTTCTGATGTGATTTATAGCCCATGTCTGGCTAGAGTCCAGTCAGACCTAATAGAATCACAAGAGGTCGATGGGGGAGTCATAAGGGCACCCCGACATTAGCACTGATGCTTAGGGGGACAAGAGGACAATCAATGCACTTGAGCCGGGCAGGACAGGGAAGTATATACTGTCTCATCATGGCAGAAAACTTAATAATTTACTCAGATAAATGGTATATAAGAGGCAGGGGAGAAGGCAGCCAGAGCCAAAGGGAGGACATGAAAGGGGAAGAGCAGAGAGAGAGAAGGATGAAATGAAGAAGACAGAAAATGAAAAGAGACAAGAAGGAGGAGATATCAGAGCTGTTGTAAGATCGTCCTCTCTTGTTTGACCATCAGCAGACGTGCTCTGCCAGCAGATTGACTGAGATATCACTTTCCACACACCCTGATGCAGGTGTCACTTTGACAAGTCTCTCTGTTTGATTTACCTCGGGAGTTCAAGACAAATGATGTTGATGCAGTGGTAGAAATGTCATCCTCTGTTCTTTGTGAGAGGAGTGCGATCACAGCAAAATCTTTGAATGTGGGTCACAAAGCTGGAATTACCAGGGTGAAATAGGTCAGGTAACATGAGAGACTTGCGCAAATCAGATATTTTGGCTCGTCCTCTTTTCAGTCTAATTCCACTTCAGTGGGAGTTGTAATGTGATAGCAAGATATTACTTCTTCATTAACAGAACACTTCAGATTTATTTGTCTCGCTCAGATGGTGACACTCGGGTACGCTTGATTTCAAAACATCAGGTACTAAAGAGAGACTCCAATGACAGTAACGTTAAAAAGCAGGTGTGCCAAATTACTGTCTTTACATAAGGTGTGGCACCTTGCCATCGCTTTCCCAACACAGTATAAATTTTGTGCCAGATCACTGAACTCTCCCAAGGGTAGAGAAAGAAATATATCAGTCCTGAACATGGGCAGCATTCCACTCCATATCTGCAGAGGTTTAAGAAGATGCTTAATATTGTACCAAAATGATTAAGTTGTTACATTATAACTTTGTCATGGTAGATGTTTGAATCTCTTGATTCCTCAAAATGAATGTACTCGAATCAATTAGAGGGTTGATATAAAAGTTCTTAAGAATTATTGATACAGTAATTATATTACTTTTAATTGCTTTAGTCATTTTTGATGTATAAATGATAGCTTTTCAAATGTACATCTTTGATATTATTCTTTGTCATTTATACACCACCATGTTTCTCCAGTAGCCCAAAATGGACAAACCATTGCTGGCTCTATACATGCATCCATTTTCATAACCGCTTATCCTCTTGAGGGTCGCTGGGGGGCTGGAGCCTATCCCAGCTGACACTGGGTGAGAGGTGGGGTACACCCTGGACAGGTCACCAGACTATCACAGGGCTGACACATAGAGACAGACAACCATTCACAACTCACAATCACACCTACGGACAATTTAGAGTCACCAGTTAACCTGCATGTCTTTGGACTGTGGGAGGAAGCTGGAGTACCCAGAGAAAACCCTAGCTGACACGGGGAGAACATGCAAACTCCACACAGAAGGACTCCCCCACCCCAGGGTTTCAACCCCCCCCAACCCGGGTTCGAACCAACCCTGTCAATGCTAACCACTGCACCACCGTGCATGCTCTTGGCTTGTGGAAAATTATAACGGATTTAGCCAAAACAATTTATAGATTTATCAGCAGAAAATATTTGTTGGTTGCAGCAACGAAAATGCATAGCAAAAAATAGATTAAAAAAAAATCTTGTCTCTAGATGGCTTTCCTACAAAAAAAGGAAGGGGCCGGAAGCAGATCTACTTTTTCTAACTTACTGAGAAATTCTAGATCTGGCATCTGTCCTGCAAACCAATGCTGCTTGCACAAGGTTGACCAGTAAAAGAGCAATGCATTAACGTTAGAGAAAACATCAAAGAGATTTAGTCATGGGTTTGACCCATAGTCAGACTCAGATGTGCACCAAAATCAGTGACTATTGGACGTATCAGAATGGTAAGTGTAATTATCATCTTTTATTTCTTTACGTAGTTTGTCAGCTCGTAACTGGCAGTGGCCGCCACTGCGTTGGTGGTTGTAAAACTTACAATAATACCTGATGCGGTGTTACAGTGTGTTCACATTATTATTACATTACATTATTATATATATTTGAGCAATGGCTCCCAACTGGTGGGTTGGGGATCCATTCTGAATGGACTGCAAGTGACTTGAGAACCTGTCAAGTACAGTGAATTTCTGGCACAAGCTTTTATTTTGAAATGCTGTTTCATGCTGTAGAGTGAGTGAATAACGGAGACAGCAAGTAGCTCAACAACATGGCCAAACGCAAGTATGACGTTGAATATATTAAACCTTGTGGACCTTGACCTAATAAGGACAAATCTGGACCCCATGGCAGGGCCAGTTGGGAACCAGTGTACTAGAGGTTTAATCAAAGTTTGCAGAGAGATATATTCAGTCTGGCTGAGATTTTTAGATTATGTGTAATAAGTCTGCTCTGCGCTGGAGGTTTCGGGTTTCTTTGCAGGCATTCGCATTTGAGACAGTGATTGGCTTTTGTATTAGTGTCATTCCTAATCTGACTTGTTTGGCATACATTTGAATCTAGAATGAAGGAAAGTACATGGATGTGGCCCCCTCCAGCAGAGGAATGTGAACACACTCCTTTAGATTTTGTTCAGATTTAAATCAGTCTAGTCATGGTCAGACATTTTAGGGGACATAAACAGAAGAAAAACACATTTTTGAGTGTAGGGGGACTTAAAACTGTTGCTACATCAATATGTCTACATGACTACATCCCCAAGAGCCATTCTTGTGCCAATAGCTGTTGTGATTCATGTCATGAGACTTGCTTGTCAGAGTTTATCGGCAGAAGGAAGCTGCCTTCTTTGGACATTGGACTTGTAAATTTAAGTGTTTTTGTTCCCTCTTCATGCTGGAAATGAGAAAGTATTAGTCAAATAGAGCCTGAGAAATAGTCGCGTTTGTTTCCAGGACAACAGGACAGTCGGACGCACCTTTCTCTTAATCTGGCAGAGATAGGAGCTACTTAGCCAGAGAGCACAGAGGAGACACAAGGAGGGAGGGCCGGGGTGTGTACACACATAAAATACTCTCAGACAAAAACACACACACCCACATTCGATGAGGGCTGAGACAAGGAGGGAGGAGAGAGGAGGAAGAGTTAGAGGTGTAGAAAGAGCGGAGACGTGCGTAGATAAACGAACAGAGATAGGGAAAGGGGGAGGTATGACTGTTATTCTGTAGCCTGGTGTTGTAAGCCGAGCCGATACCCTGTGCTCACCTGGGAATCCTCATCAGCCGTTCAGCAGGATGCCTCAGAGGAAAAGGAGTTTCACATTTGGAGCTTATGGAGGGTAAGATAATAGAGGACTAATCTCTCTGAGTGTTGGAGTTTGCCAGCTGTGTGTATGTGGCGGTGGCGGTGTACCTGTTGCATCTCGTTGCTCAGGGAGTTGCACTGCACCTGCTCAACAACTGCACAACTAGACGACTCTGACAAGGTCATTGACTGTCAGCACTGTGCTCTCCTAATTTACAGCTTTAACCATTAACAGTGAAAAGCTGCCGAGATGTTACAATAATGAGCCGCGAAGGGGCAGGTTAAAGAGATTGCTTCAGTGCATGCGATTGGCTCATCAGGGTGATGATTGATTGTCTCGGTCATGGTGACCTATTCCAACATGCTTTTTTTTTGTTCAAAGTCAGACTGCTCAGCTAAATAACCTTAATTTATATTCATAGAGGGTAAAATCACTGGTAGTTTTCTGGGAATTATTGAGTCCATTAGTGGTAAATAGTTATCCAAAAATGATCAAGACACGAGGCGACTTTTTCATTACCTCTGGAGCGCCGCCTTTTATCCAACCAATATATTTTGGGGAAAACAAACACATTAAAAACAAAGCTGGCCATTCATCATCAGCGAGAGTGGGGTGTCACTCTCAGAGAGAAAGAAATTAAATGTTGCTAGTTATTGTTTTAAGATAACAGATTCAATTAAAGGCTTATTTGGGTGGTGTTTTTCACTGTGAGGGAAGTGAAAGTGAGCTATTAGCCGCATTTTCACAGTGGCAGCGAACAAGTCAAATATCTCATCAGCGTGATTAAAAGGAGGGTGTGAAAGAGGAAGGATTCGACTTTGTATAGTGACAGTCTTTTTTTCGTGTGTGAGTGATGGTTTTGTAGCCGTCAGAATGTGGATCTCTGAGATATGTCTTTGGTTTATGAGCAGTGAGCCGCTCAGCCACGCACTGCATTAGAATTCATGAGGAGACGAAATTACTTTTACTATTGTGTTTTTGTTGCTTGTGAGCTCTGCCAAGTCTGCCGAGAAAACACTCATGAGGGCTCAGTTTGACATTTCTGTGGTAGGAGTCGGGTTGGAAGTTGGTCTGAGTGCACATGCAGATACAGCAAACCAATATTAGACAAGGAGGTGCTGTGTAAGGCACAGAAAATAGCATTTTTGGATCAACAAACACTTTGTTATTAAAATGTGCAATGAGATTCTAGGAATAGAAACCCAAAAAAGTAATGTTATTCAGGAAAATGCACCCCTCCGCCGTGATCTCAACAACGCTCGAAAGGTACATTTTATTTAGAGTTTTTGTGTAAACCTGCCAGGAAGTTCTGTTTTATTACCTTTTCTTGTAGCTCAGTCAGCAGGCCGAGGCAGAGCGCTGGGATCTGAACAAAGTTAAACAATGTGGCAATCTAGGATTTCGTACTTATACATAACCCTATAATTCATGTGTGTGTCCTATGTCTGACTATGCCTCTGGTGTTTGGGGCTTCCAAGAACATACAAGTTGTATGTATGTCCATACATTTACCTCAGTTTTGGCTATTAGTGGAGATATGGGATGAGAACCTCCAAACATGAGGCATAAATGTCAAATGCTTCAGTTTTGGAATATTTGGAATACAATTTGGCATTTGGCATTCATTTTCCAGAATAGGTTAACCTGTGATATTTGAGCACAGTCTCACTCCGAAATCGTCGAAATCCGGCACTTAGGCAGTGACTTGTGGCATTGGAAACCAACGAAAAAAGGCGTCCTTTTAGGTCGGCATGATAAGTGGCTGGTTTTCCGGTATACTTTAATGGCGTCTGGCAACGTCGGGGGAAACGCAGTGGAACAAGAATTAAAGTTAAGATGGCAAAAGTCCAAGTGGGGTGGACGGTTGGGGTGGTGGATGGGTCCAACAAACACGTACTTTCAACCAAGAGAGCGGTGTTAGCGTTCTGTAAGATTCTCAAGCCAAACCCTGTTCTTTTTTCCTAAACCCAACTATGTGCTTTTGTTGCCTAAACCCAACCATGTGTGTTTCTTGTAGAAGGAAAAAAATGTCAATTTTTGGTGTTGTACCGACGTTAATTTCCGATGAAAACCGAAGTGTATTTTGAAAGAAGACGATGCATGTAACAGGCAGAGCTTTACATGGTGTCCTAGAAGCTCAACAACCAACGAATCCAGGGTACCTTTGTATGTGGACATGGAAAGTCCATGACCAAACCACCAATATGTGATGAGGTTGGAGTGACAGTGTGTTAGACTTGTAAACCCATGAGGATTGGGCACATGTAAGTGTGCATGACACATACGAAATCAACCATAGGTCGTTTTGTTTACACATGTATTAACTAAATGATTGACAGGTTGAGTCAATTGAGGCTGTTCAGTTTGATCACAGATATCCATCCCACAGAGACAGACATCAATCTCCACTAACACATGTTTTGTTTTTTGAGTCTTAGTAGGCACCTTGACGCAGATGAGCTGCTAATATTGACTCAGCTATTAGGTGTCACACAGTTCAGGTCCACCAGATGTGATTCTGGTTAATTGGAAGCTCTTGTCTCTCATGAACAACCCAGTGGACTACCCAACAGCAATATGTCTGCGAGGCTGGAGTCGAGCCAGTGAGGCTCTTTTAACTGCAATAACTTTTTAAAATCTCATCAGGAGTCCTTCAGCGGGGGGAAAAGTCTCCAATAACAACAAAGACTTCTGGTTGTTAAGGTGCTTCTATTTTCTTATTAGTGCTGTTTGTTTCTGGAGGAATACAAGTTGAAACATCAGACAGGTTTTTTTCCGCTCTGCAGTGATAATCAGGGGTGTATTTTCGATATCACCCACACTATGCGTTATAATGTTTTTGGTCAGACTTTGAAGGATGAGTCTATTTTTGAGTTTAAATTTAAAGTGGTGACCTGAGAAATTCAGGTTGATGGACTTTAGAGGTCCAGTGTGTAGGATTGAGGAGGGTTTATTGGCAGGTGGTAGTGTATAATCACCTGAAACTAGGAATTGTTGTGGTTTTTTTGGCTCAGAATGAGGCATTTACATCTAAATTGGGAGCAGGTCCTCTGCCATAGAACCTGCCATGTTGCATCACATCAAATAGCAACACTTGATCAGCGGCCCTTGGCATCAGATACTGATGCACTGACGCACCTTTAGCAGCGCACTTGGTGGGGGCATTTTTTGACGGTCTGGGCAACTACTGTAGTATGAAGAGCAAGAAAGTCCACATATTAGGTAGATAGGTCAAACAAAGTTCATGCTGTTCACGTCAAATGGCCACCAAAGGTTCTCATACACAGTTGGAAAGGGAAAGAGGAGCGAAGGGGTATTCAGTTGGATGCAGTCTACAACCTCACAGCTAAATGTCACTAAATCCTACACACTGCTCCCTTAAGTTGCAGATAGTGTAAGAGACTCAGCTCAGGTATCATCCATGACGTGACCTATCAGCACTGAATACAGTTTCTTTGTCAGTGTCAATGTCACTATATTCTCCATCAGTTACAGTAATTTAGACACAATGGGCCATTGACTCAAGTTCAATGACCCCCATGAGTGTAGCTGGCTGATAATAGCGAGGAGAGGAAAGGTTGGGTCAGTGCACTCCTACAGTAAGTGTTGAAAGTTTCATGAGAATATATAGAATAATTCAAAAATGTGTTATCTTATATCTGTGTCCCCTAAAATGTGAGACCTTGACTATACTGTCTTGTCTCTGTTTTTACATTCCTCTATTAAAGGAAGTGATGTCTGCACGCTTAGAGTACCTTAAATTTGAGATTCAAACATACGCCGGATATGCTAGATTAGGTACCTCACTGATATGAAAGCCGATCACTGTCTAATACAGGAAACACATATCGAGGAGGGGGCAGACCTCGACACAGCACTGATTGGAGTGGCCTGGAGCAGATTTCTCAGTATAGAGAGCAGAGTTAGCGTTAGCATAGTGGAAGTTTTGACAGCAAATATGGCAAAGTGTGCAGGTTTTGGATGTAAACTGGACCCTGGAGCTTCAGTCAGCTATCTACCAAAAACCCCACTTTAGCAGATGTTATTGTATATTTCACAACCATTAACACTGTGTCAGCCACTGCCAGTTAGCCTACAAGCTAATAAGCTATCAAACAACATAAACTAGGGTGACCATATTTTGATTTCCAAAAAAGAGGACACTCGGCCAGCCACGACATAGCCTACTTAAATGATACTCGCAGTTTACTCAAAGATGCCTCATCATTTTAATATATTTAAAATTTATATGTATGGATAGAAAATTCAGTTATATTACAAAATAATATCTCTCAAAGACAGAAATTCAGATAGGCCCCAATAGGGGACACACACACACAATAGAGTGTGGCGATCTGAGCCCGACGGTACCCGACGGGTCGGGCCGGGTTTGGTCAGAAATGTAGCTATAAATTGTATTCGGGCTCGGGTCGGATTCGGTCAGCTTTCAGTGAAAATGTAGTGTAAAAATAAATAAAATCCTATTGTCTGTCCTGTTTATTGCTTGGGCACTGTTATTTACGTGACAACACCTGAACATAACACACACAGACACACATTGGCTGTTTGTTTCTCTTCTCTCCTCTCTGGAAGTCTCGGACCTCCAGCCGCCCGCCTCCGCCTTGATTAAACGCTGAAAATAAAATAAAATAGGAGACAGGTTTTTCCTATTTTATCTTATTTTGTTTTACTTCTCCCTCTCCTCTTGCTAGAAGCGTCGGGCCTCCCGCTCCCGTCTCAAACACGGAGGTCTCCCTCTCCGCAGCTGAGCACCCACGGCGCACGCCCAGCCTGTTTAATAGCCTGTAACCACTGTGTGACACAAACTCAGTGCTTTGGTCATTAAATAATGTCGGGCTCGGTTCGGGTTCGGACAGAAATATGCGGCCCGTGCCGCACTCTAACACACACACACAAACACACGGAAAACCGGACATTATCATACATTCTGATATGTCTGCCAATTTTGGTGGACAGCAGACTCCTAAGTCCCAGTCTAAGGCCTCATTTACACCGCAAGCGAAGCGTTCACGTAGCGCGCGTGAATGGTCGCTGTTTACTCACGTTTTCATTTCGGCAAGCATGTTAACAGGTTAGAGCATTCACACTGCATCCGTTCTACGTGCTGCTCGAGTCGCGCTGCTTTTGCGAGCAAGCTCGAAAATGGAAGAGACGTCGATTGTTTGTGCGAGTCACGAGCGAATGGTCGCTGTATTCAACAAAAAATCGACATCTACAGTGATGAGAGAGGTCACAACACACGCAAACTTGTGTTTAGTAGTAATGCAAAGCAGACAAAGACTACTTACCCATTTGTAGTGCTAAATATTAATTCTCCAAGCTTTGGAATAATCACTGGTGCATGAACCTGTTCACCTGGGCTTTGGAGATTTGCAAACACGGTGCTCTACTGCCACCAACTGTTCAGGTGTGGTTTGTATTTTGACGGGACAGCAGCGGCCACTGTGCAACGCATCTGGTTTTGGTGTGAATACACGTGTGCTGCCGCTACGCATGTGGACCGCTTCGGTGTAAATGAGGCCTAACTGAGGCTGTAACATGTAGGGCTGAATCACTCTGATGTTTCCTGCAAAGCTAATGCTCGCCACCTTGATGCACAATGCTCTTTGGCAATCTTACCCTACAGTCTCGCATAGCCAGACCTATGTCCGAGCTTTGTTTTAACGCTGTGTCAGCACTGGAGCAGTCCAGGGGTCTCATTTATAAAACAATGTGTAGGATCCATACTAAAGTTGTATGTGCGCACAAATGCTGGAAATGGTGTGCGCCAAAAAACATTCTGATTTATAAAACCGTGCATCTGCTGCCAGTGTGCAGTTTTCTTTCATAAACCCCAAATCAACTTGGGATTGTCCACACATGGATCAGCCTCAGTAGCAGTGCATTATTTATATGTTTAAAGCGATCTGAGTTATTGCTTCACACCTCACCAGAATAATTTAGATAATCAGTGGTATCCCTCACCCTGGGATATCATTTGAAAATGAAAGTTAGATCCAATTGTGTTCACCTAACACAATTTCTTTTTCAATTTGTTATGTCGATCTTGGCTTGCATTGTGATCCGGAATTATAATAAGGATATGAAGTTTGATAAGTGATCGAGGCTTTACTTCACAACAGTTTATTACATAATCCATATGTGCAGGTGGTGAAGATGTACATAAGGCGACCGGAGAAGGCAGAGTGTGTGTGGCAGCCACGGTGGTGTCCCTAGTACGTTGTGTGTCTGAAAACTAAACTCATACTTGGTGATATATGCACAGTATTAGAGGATATTATTGAAAACTGTTGACCCTCTGTTTTGTGATTTGATGTACATTCAACAGCTGCGGTGCGCTCCACAGCCAACCACTGGTGTCAGCAGCACACAGTCCGGCCCTCTGCTCTGCGCTCTGTGAGGCGGCGCTGATGAAATATAGGGCAGAATTTGATTTGGGTTTTGAGTCAGCTCATATTTTTTACAACTGAAAGGTGCTTATGGAGAAGTTATGGCTCACAAGCACAAATAAAACAGCTGGACTGAATGTTTATGGCTCCATAAGTAATATTTGATATGAGGCAGTATTTAAAAAGTTTGAGAGGAATCATGATACATACATACAATGATTCCTGTCACATTTAATTGCAATTCATTACCTCACTATCTGCGTCACTAGTTTTCCCCGTCTCAAAATGCTCGTACGCAGGTGCCCACATTCTCCCATCAAGTTTGTTTTTATAGATCACAAGTTTGTGTGGGAAGTGGTGCACGTCTCTTTTAGGCCTCGTTTTGTGTGTACACAATGGTTATTAATGAGACCCCAGAGCTTCTGAATGAAGGAGAAATTAATCTGCTTCTGGCCTTTTCTTTGTTTTTCTTTTTACTTTTTCTGTGGGAAAACCATGTCAAACAAAGTAATTAAATAAAGTTTTTTTTTTTTCATATTTAAAGACGCTGAAAGGGGACTTTAATTAATTACACCAGTTTTTTAAATGACAGCAGTAAAATGAGTGGATGAGTTTTTGTAAGTGTATCTTGGCGGAGCACAGCTGTCCTTGATCACACAGTCCTCCAAATTGTCCCCAAAGATGCTCCACTGGAGCGGTTTGATAGTTCAGCAGCCTGTTGAGAAACTGTGTTCTACATTCATTTACCTTGCCCCAAATATTTCCCCTCCATCTCTGATCCGATCTGATAAGTCGCAGACCTCCTCCTCTAATCTCTAAACTACCACCGCCTCAGGATTCTTTGAAAGCACGCATCTGTCTGAGATCAATTAGCATGTTTGTTTCAAGAATAGAGAAATGAGCCTTTCACTTTTTCCTCTTTAATGTGTCTAACAGATTTGGTTTGTGCGCAGTTGTCAACAAAACGTGTCTCTGTTGTTAAAAGCCTTGTTGTTGAAAAGGAGTGTCTCTGGGGAAATTAGTGCCTAATGAGAAACATGGAAAGGATTCTCAAACAGGAACGGGTTTGAGCCCAGGCTTGGACCATCAAATTACCGGTCTACATTTGTTTCAGTACCTGTCCTTGAAGAAGTTATTTTCTTGCGGCATAATTTCAGCCCACAATGTAATGGAAATTGCTGTGAGCAGGTGATGAAGTGTCTGCTGCTACAAAACAACTACAGACAATAAACAATGAGCTAAAAACAACAACTGGAAATTATGATCTATTTGAGCAACAGTTTTACTGCCTCCTTGTTGTTGTGACATTCTTTTTGTAGTATGCAAATTTAGAGCT
The DNA here is from genome assembly GCF_006386435.1 of Epinephelus moara. Taxonomy (NCBI): domain Eukaryota; kingdom Metazoa; phylum Chordata; class Actinopteri; order Perciformes; family Serranidae; genus Epinephelus; species Epinephelus moara. The sequence goes on along the minus strand of NC_065529.1, from coordinate 40,508,831 downwards.
GGTAATTACACAAAGTAGGCAAAATGATTTAAAAACAACAGATAGTTGAGGACTGTGTGGGTGCACAGCTACATTGTTTGCTGTACGTGGATATTCAGTAAACATTTTGTTTGAAGGAGACCTATTATTCTCAGTGTCAGTTTCATATTTGTATTTTTGGTTTTTAATGTTCAAAAAAACTTTAGTTTTCTCATACTGTCTGTGGTGGAACACCTGTATTCACCCTCTGTCAGAAACCCTCTGTTTTATTTCCTGTCTATTATTTCCCCCCTCCCGAAAAAGCCCAGTCTGCTCTGATTGGTCAGTGTTGCCGGGTCTTCCTCATCTTTGCATCTGTGCACTGTCATTGCAATTGGGGAATGACTGTAATGGAGAATAGTGGCACTTTCTACTGTGAAAAAGGGCTACCCCCAACTAAGAATTTTCCCGTCGACTAGTCGTCTGCATGTTTACGATATTAATTTAATCATTAAATTATATTTTGGGCGGGGCAACACAATGGTTTGAGTTGAAGGTGTGAGAAAGAATAGTATCAGTAACATTGTTAACACTGTGCTACATTACAGAGAAATACAAAACTGTACTAATGAACCTTCATTAATATAGGCCTATATTTTATCTACAAGTGCACGTCACACACTGAGCGAGCCGCCTGTTAATGACGCTGTGGGCTAATGGGCATGTAGCTACTTCCATGTCTCAGATGATACGTCATGTTTGTAGTCGACCAATGAAGATGAGTTTACATATTTATTTATTTTTTTTATTTATTTAAAAGGGACAATGCACAGCTCAAACATAAATGTCACCATTTGATGCACCGTACCAGATTATAGCTTCAAGCTAATTCGCGTCTCTAGTCCCTGTCACCTTGGGTTCGTCCTTCACCTTCTCAAAATGATCCCACACTTTGGATTTCCTGCCCGACATGTTATTAACTAGCCTGTGGAATAACCGCAGGTACCAGCCCTGGAAATTAGGGGCCGTACGCATTCTGTGGGCTACTCTTGGGCCTTTTTTGTGCCAGCTTTCAAGAGCATGGTGGCAGGTTGCATCTGAGGTTGCTAAGCATCCTTAACAAGCATCGTTTGGCCTGTTTACCTGAAACCCTGAGTGCAGCACTGATCGTCTTTCAGGCGCTGTTTATAAGTGTGTAGGCCTATCGTCCGTGGGACAGATGTAAAGCTCTGGGTAGCCCTGCACTAACATGATCAACTTTCCCGTATTTATCAGACTGAATATTTACAGAAGAAGGGAAAGATATCTGTCAGCTGTGATTGGTTTGTAACCTGACCCCTGTCTGACTGCTGAGCGTGGCCACTTCCTGTGTCTGTCCTTTCATATTAAATTCCCACATGGTCCAGTCCTATAGGTTTTGATTTATTTTGACAATGCACAGCTCCTGATAGAGTTTTATGGTTGTTTGTTTGAATATTTGTTTTGTTTTTTTCTGCAACTAAGTGACCAATGAAATCTTGCCAACTAATGACCTTTCTGGACGACTAACATTTGGTTGACTGTTGGGGGCAGCCATAGAAAAATCACAAATAAAAGCTTCCAAACACAACAGGAATGTGATCCAAAATCAGGGTGATATCAACATCAGCAACCACCATTACATGTTTCCCTGGTGTTAGCATGTAGCTACATGTAGCAGTGTAGGCCATGTAATGCACTTGCAGTAGCGTTCCTGGAGTAGATGACCATACAAAGAAATATGTCGCCAACTGCAGTCAGCTTGTCTTGACAGTTGTAAAAACAACATTGCAAACAGAGTATTCAGAACAGTGAAGCCTGAGGTTTTCGCTCACAGGGATTACTTTCACATACATTAACCTCATTTGAGACATCAGGCAAGTCTAATACAAACATCCACCATTGACATCCATCATGAAAGAAAATAAGGAAAAGCATAACAGGTCCCTATTAAACATCCCACTTGTATTTAAATCCACAAACCATAGTAAAAGAAGACAAGGTCAATGCCTCCCCATAAACAGTCTTTGCACGAGCCCGAGGGCCTTGTTCGATGTGCCTATTTGGAGATTTTATGTTGTGACGGTAAAGTGAAGCTTTAGAGAAAGCTAATCAATGATGCCGGTGGTTTCACAGGCTTAAAATTACAGCTCTCTGGTTCCCTGCTGTTGTGAGTAAAGTCAGCTTTATGCCTGAAGACAACTGGCAACCGTTCAGCCAAGTGAAAGATTATAGGATTGTGCGCATAACTCACTGCTCTGCTTCAGTTTCCCTCGCAGGTCTTATACCTACTTGATGGTGGTGTTGAGGAGGAGGATGGAGGACCCAGCACACCTTTACTTTCAGGCATTTTAGCTGCTCAGCTGTTCAGCTGTGTGTATTTGTTTTTTTATGGATCTGAGCCACATGAGATGGTTGTTGACATTTGCATAAGAGCTGCAGTGATTGGTCCATTATTGATTAGTCAGTCAACAGAAAATCAGCTTCTTTTCTGATAATCTATTCATCATTTAAGACATTTTTCAGCAAAAATGCCAAACAGTTACTGGTTCCAGCTTCTTGAATGTGAGGATCTGATTTTCTCTGTTTCAAATCTTTGCAAACTGAATATTTACCCTTGGGCTCCAGCTAATTGTGATCGGAATTTTTTCATAGTTTTTGATGTTTCATAAGTCATGTTTGAATATTCATGACTGAATAAGCAAAAGCAAAGTTAAGAGAACATTTCTGGGTATTGTTTATTAGGGGTTTACTTAAGAACTTAAAAAAAAAGACTACATCAAAATTGAGGTTCTGGTATGAAATTAACCTGCAGTCAGAGGCAATCCCAGACTCTGTGCAGCTCCTGGCAAAAATCCCATAGAGGTTGTTGAGCTGGGATCGATAATTGTCTCACTTATTCATGAGAGACTCAGCAGTCAGACACTTCTCTGTTATCTGTTAAGCAACAGCTGAAATTGTCAATACAATGAGAATAGCTGGCCCACCTTAACAGTCCACCTTGAGTGAGCCTGGTCATTTTCCAACAGGAGGCCAACTTCACTTGCTAACTTTTTTTGGGCTGCCCCCCTTAACTTTAATCAGCAGGTGACAAGTAAGACACTGGAACTTGTCTTGTGTCTTGATGAGTTGTAGCGTTTATTCACTGATAAACAGCCTCAACTGTTCATACGCGACACTGCTATGTTCAACGTCATACTCTCTGCTCTTTTGCCGCAACCTGACTGGTGACTGTGGCTCGGAGGTAGAGTGGGTCGTCCACTAATCTAAAGATTCAATCCCAGACTCCTCCAGTCTGCATGTCGAAGTATCCTTGGGCAAGATACTGATCCCCAAATTGCTCCAGATGACTGTTCCATTGGTGTGTGAGTGTGTGTGAATGGTTGCTGAATAACAGGTAGCACCATGTATGGTAGTCTTGGCCACCAGTGTGTGAATGGGTGAATGTGACATGTAGTGTTAAAGCACTTTGGAAGACTAGAGAAGCGCTATACAAGTGAAGTCCATTTACTTTCACGTCACCACAACACGCACACTTTGTCCTTTTTCACTCTCTAGCCCTTTTTACACACATTTTGCTCTATAGGGCCTCTACAAAGTTCCTCCTTTATGCCCCCTTTGCATTTTTATACAGAACCAAGCAACAGCGGCATCATTCTGCTCGAGTGTGTGACTATACACTGCATTGCTGCTTTGCGAAATGACAAGAGGCATGATGGGCATAACATGTAACACAACAGTGTCGATCTCTAGTGTGACATGTATGTATGTTAAACATACATGTGAGCATCACTTTATAAACAAGAAAAATGGCATTAATGTGTCAGTGACAAGCATTTACCGTCTCTGTTATATGGCAGCTGATCTTGTCCTCTGCTCGGAACGTAAGGAGCTCCTGAATTTCATTGTTTTCCCAATCTGCGGACATTTCCAGCCGCTGTTATTCTTCTTTGAATTAGCCGCTAACTGCTATTAGCTACTTTTAAAATCTCCCGTGATGGGTCACACACAGAACACATCATCAAAGCGTTACCCCCGTGCCAACCATTATCCTATCATGCAGGCTGTTCTGTTTATACAGACACCATCTCGGCACCGTTACTACCTCCCCTGAGGGCTCAAAGGTGAGACTTCTCTGTCAGACCTTTCCCAATTGTTCCTTATATACAATTGGCGAGACTGCATAACTGTGCAATATTATGTTGGAGATGATGAAACTTTTCTGGTTTAGGTGTGGTTATGTTTAAGCACAAAAACCACATGTATATGTTCAGAAGAAGATAATGTGTTGGCTTAAAATATCTGGTTTTGGTGCCAGAATTGCTACAGGAAATGACGCTGATGTGTCGCTAAGAAACAAACACATTTGTAATTTGTTGGTCTCAAACAGTGGTTTGCAGCTTGGCAGCCCTCTCGCCTGTCATTGCCATCCACCATCCCCTCTACTTCTTGATGACAAAGTCAGCTCATAAAAATGTAATCAGAACTGCATCACTTTAGAAACATTGATATTACATGTATTAAACATACAATGCCGACATTTATTCTGGCAGCTGCTGGTCTTTGTGTAAAGGAGGCTTTGTCGCTGTTAACGTTATAGTCAGATATCATGCTGGTGATTTCTTCTGTTGACTTGTCTGTTTAATTCAATTCCTCACATGATTTTAAGAAGATTAAAATGTTTACCATTTGTTTTATCAGGGCGCTGCCAAGCTGCACCCTTTTCCAACAACCAGCCAAATGCTGCAAATGCTAGTCACTTCTACTAAAGCTGCGCTCAATTTTAGTCCAATTATTCTAAAAAGTTTGATGGCAGCTTGAAAATTAAATTAGCTGGTGAAATTCTGGTTCACTGCCACCTCTGTAGATCCACACAAACCAGCTGCTGTGAGAGTGGCCTGCATTGAAATTAGGGAACATGTAAAAACCAAACAGAGAAACTGTAGATGCAAGTCAATCACAGTTTATTATAAATCAGACTTTACTACCAGTGCGCATGTTTCAACCCCACAGACTGAACTTAACAGCTCAAACAGCTCTTAGTGATTAAGTCTAGCAGAGGCAGAGTGCCGATGTAGCATAATTATTGGAGTGCTTTCGACAATCTTGTTCTGAATGAACACTTCCTTCCACTCAAAGAAAGCTAGATGAATACATTTAGCTGCATCTCATATTGATTTCTCACATTTAATTTTAATTCATGGAGCTTTCTGTCTCAGCGGCTCAGTTTTGCTGTCATCATTTGTTCTGGTGGAGAAGCATGCTGTAGTTTGAGTGTAAATTTTAATATCTCAGCTGTCAGTGAGATCTGTGTTACAATCCATCAAAAGATTTGTGATTATATTACATGATGAAGTAATTAATTGCAGTATCCAGTTTTTTCAGCTCATGCAGACACGGGGAAATTCGCTCCACATCAAGGTTGTTAATCTATTTTTACGTCTTGTTGTAAGTGATTACTTTAAATGTCTTGAAAACACTTCATATACTAAAGCTCAGCGGGGAACTGGCTTTCAATTAGCATAGCAGCCAAGCCCGTTTTGTTACCTTCTACCTATTTATGTGTCCCTCCTGGAGTGAGTGTCATGTGTCTTCACAGTAGATGGAGGTGTAGCTGTTTATGTGACAGTCTGTTTTTCCTCTCCTGATTGTTAACACCAAAACAGTGAGCTGCTTGTGTCAGCAGAGGGATGATCACCAACCGTATCGCTGACTTGCAAACCAATATTTCCACTCTCAACACTGAGCAACTAACGCAGCCAACGAGCAGAGCCCTCAGCAGCAACATGCTTAATGTCAGTGTGCATGCCAAATACATTTTCTACACTTATGTGTAAAGGTGAGTTGCATCGAATGACAGAGGGAGTGCTGGGAGTGAGCAGGGTTCATGAAATAACGTGTTTGATGTCAGACACACTGCGGTGATACTGTTTCAATTTCTTACATCATCCCATCCTCTCTCATACAAGTTTATCCAATATATTTACAACAGACACAAGTGCTGGGGTAGGAGAGAGGGGAGGAGAGACACAGGAGGGGTGGGGGAGACAGAGCTGGAGATAATAACAGGCTGGTGAGCTGGTTGGCAGAAACAGAAGGTTTCCAGTGTGAGGGCTCAGCCATGTACAGATACACATAAAAGACATTTAACAGCCCTGGTTTGACCTCTTAGCTCTGTCCTGCCACCCAGTGGTGTGGGCATGGCATTAAATATTGACCCACTGCTCCTTATAGAGTAACTTAAAGGGCTATTCCAACAATTTAGTCATTGCATTTCTGTGATGTTTAGGACTGACAAGAGTCAGATTTCAAAGAAAGGTCTTTCATTAGACTCTTAGCTTCCTAGATACCTACTTCTTTCAAACCCCATATCTCCTCTGTGTAATGCAGGCCTTTTGTTCAAAAATGTAAGTCCAAGCTGAGCTGACATCATCAGCGATATTGTTTTGACCTTTGGAAAGGTTTCTCCACAGCTACAGAAATGTGTTCACAGGCTGAGTAGTACCTGAAGAAAATGTCGGCACTTATGTTTCTGCAAATCACGGATATGTTACATTTGTACATTTCATACGTCAACGTTTCTAAAGTGACGCAGTTCTGATTGCATGTATATGAGCTGACTTTGTCATCAGGTACAGGGGATGGTGTATGGCATATCACCTAGGCAAGATGGCTGCCAAGGTACAGACCACTGTGACCAACAAACAACAAAAATGTTTTTGTTTTTTTCTTTAGCAAGATAGCAGCATTTTCAACCATGATTGTGCCATAATTGAGCAGAGAGTGTTTTTAGTCAAGCGGCAACCTCTGGAGCTGAAAATGACGCCAATGTTCAACAGCCTAAAACTGCAGTTCCTCAACTGGCCACTTGAGGCTGGCTCCAAAGGTGAGTCAGTCCTCATAGACTCCCATGTTAAAAAGCCCAACTTTACAGCAGAAATAAACATGTTTACAGCCTGGTACAAAAATTGATTTTTGTCTCCATAGCTTAATTTAACATTTATGACAACTGTGAAGGGGTTGAATTTTTATATAACTCACCTGTTAACATTTTATTAAGGCTTAAAGTTACCCATAAGTAAAGGCAGTGCTGCTTTAAGTTACAGGCTGTCTGCAAAGGCGTCCCCACAGTCTATAAATCAGATCCACCTCTCGCTCCTCCACAGCTCCACCCTCTAGTCCAAATAGGGTCACTCCTGGTTCCATGGCTAAAATGCCAAACCTGAGCCTTCAAAACAGAAGTCCACAAACCAGTGGGTCCATGCAGAAAGAAGAAGAAAATCCGCACACTGAATTAGAGCTCCCAGTAAGTTTTTAATGACTAAAAAAGCAACGTTTCGACCCAAATGGTCTTCCTCAGGCAACTTCAAAAGAAATTTGATTATCCAGCACCTGACCTAAAGCAGGATTGGATGTGTGCACAACTACTCTGTCTTCCACAAATCAGTGGGTGACATCACAGTAGTCTGTTTTAGGGAGGTATCGGCAGGATTTCCAGTGGTGATGATGCCACCAAACCAGGTATTTTAAGCCAAAATCTTTTCCCTAACATTAACCAAGTGGTTTTGGTGCCTCAGGCTAACCACACATTAACCACAGCGTCATGGAAATGTTAAGTTTTAACATATCAGCTTAATAATAACATACAAATGTTACATATCTGTGGTTTGCAGAATGTCAACAGTTATTCTGAAGGTTGGGTTAGTAGTACTCAATGTGATGGGTATACTGAAGTTCATGTGGAGTGGAGTGCCACTTTAAATATGAATCTACTCCTTTGAGTTGATTAATTGCGATTTCAATCAGGAGAGACAGAGGAATGAAGTAAAGATAATATTTAACAGATTAACAGATGATTTGTGCTAATTAAGATTTACTAGAGGTCTGAGCGGCCGCAGGATAAATCACCCCATGGAGTCCAGACATTGGTGGTGGTGGCTGATGACTCTGAGGCTGCTGACTGCTTAGGCTGATGAATCCGTAAAGACTGGGCGGTGATGGGGAGGTGGAGAGCGTGCACGATGACGGCAAGAAAGAATCATATTTAAAATGAGGAGCAGTAAGATGATAGGCTGACAGACAAGGTGTCTCGCTGTGCTATTTGTGTATGGTGAATCAGCTGATGACTCAATTGACCTACCCAGACAATGACACCTAGAGATAGTGAGTAAGCATGCGTGCAAGGAGTGAATGGCAGGGTGAGGAAGAAGCTTACAGCCTGAGCATGAAAAGGATTGTCTTTCTTTCTTTTTGAAGCATAAATACAAAAACATTCACTTGTTCCAGTTGCTCAAATATTACATTTTGCAGCTTGTTATACAGTGTGATAGCTATGCAAGTGAATGTTTTTGATGTCGCCTTGGCTCTGGGAAAATGTGATGGCCATTTTCACAAATTTACACTTTCCAGACAAAGCGATTAATCAAGAAAAGGCAGACTAATCAGTAATGAAAATAATTGTTAGTTGCAGCCCTAATGCACAGTCACTTTATTTGATGCTGGTCCCAGTCTGCTGCTCTGCAGATTTAAAACAGTCAGTGAAGAGTCTGCAGGGGTGATGATGGTGTGGAGGTGTGTCTGGGTTTGAAGTGGTCTTTTGAACATGTGAAGAGGGCATCTAAAACCAGGTTAAAGTTGCTCTTTATGTAGATAAAACATACAGTACCAGATTGTGCACTCAGTTTTTATCTATCCCAAATTCTCCTCAGCATAAATTAATCATTTTAAAACTGAATAAGATGTCTCTCTCTATGAATATTTTATGACCCTGATAGTAAATCACATGAGATGTGCAGTATGTTTTGCCTCTGAATGCATCCCTTAATCCAAACTCTCCTTGGGTAAATCTTGGTTTGTGACATTGCTGGAAATCTTATTTATCATTTTAAAAGGTTTTTCATGAGACCCAGTAAGGAAAAAAAAAAAAATCAATATGCCATCTTTCCTTCAATGTCAACAGATATTGGCGACAAACTGTAGGTTACTGGCAAGCACTTAACATGCTACTGGACATGTCAAAGACACATCATCATCACATCATCACATCAAGTTGTCATTACACTCTGAATTTACGTCTCGAGAAATTGGGAAAGGAGGAGACTATGGATGTTTCTTTGAGGCAGACGATTTACTCAGCTGACCCAGAGGTAACCTCACACACAGAATTGAAATTGAGTCTCCCTGACACATTGCTATTGCACACTACACTTAAAACAAACTTCACTTCCTCTCTTCGTCCATTCGAAGGAGACTGTCAGCCGAATGGCTTCAATTACCTTTATGTTGTTTTCATTTTTGTTGGTTTAACTGACGAACACAGCGGGTGCCTATGAGTGTGTTGGCATCGGATGACAATGATAATTATTTGATTGGCTTAGCCCCGGGGAGAGGGGATAAGCGGCGATTATCAGAAGATTGATTGTCCACACTCAGCATCTCCTTTGGTGCCGCTTCACAGATTCATCCAGGTGGGAGTTTTTGCCCTGCATCATTTGTATGCAGGGTTTACTGAAAGAGAGAAGCAGTCACACAAAACCCCGAACACTCTGTCAATGTGATGCACCAATAGAGGGAAACAGCAGGAAACATTCTTTCTGGCTTTTTTTTTTTTTTTTTTTTTTTTTTTTTAAATCTCCTGTTTCCTTTTTTGCCCTCCTGGCAATTTTACCTATGAGCACACATACTTTCTCTGTCTCCATCTGTCATTACTCGTATTAACTCATCTTTTCATTGAACAGCAACACTTCCTTGTAATTAGTGTCCTACATATCCTATATGCTTTGTTAGCTTGACATGTTTTGCCTTAAAGGGACAGTTCTCCCCCAAATCAAAAATAGGTATTTTTCCTCTTACATATAGTGCTGTTTATCAAACTAGGTTGTTTTGGTGTGAGGTGCCGAGTGTTGGAGGTATCGGCCATTGAGATATCTGCCTTCTCTCCAACATAATGGAGGTAGATGGCACTCTGCTTGTGGTGCTCAAAGCACCAAAAAAATACATGTGGAAAAACTAATAATCTACTAATGGACAAGCAATAATGGGCAAGTTACTCTCAAAATGTAATATATTACATATTACTAGTATCCTTCATTTAAAACTAATAAGTTATATAACAGTATTACTCTTTGTGTAGAGTAATGAGTTACTTATTACATCACCTTTGTGTTCGTATCACCCAAAGAACTAATGTTGATTTTAAGTGAGTGTCAGGTTGTTTCACTATGGGCAATCAAAGCACAGAGGCTCCAGTTTATTACAGTTCATTTCAAATCCAGTGCTGCAGGTCTGACCCATTCATGCATTCACATACAGTGGTTACCACGTTGTATTGAAATCTTCTGCTTATATTAATAGCGTGATGATATCAAGCAATTAGATAGCCTTGGACACAGGGAGGGTCAGGCAGTGGAACAAAGTCTGATAATTATGAGATATGGATGACTATTTGTTGGTCTATGATATGAAACACAATAAACACATATTTAGGTTAGCACAACAAATGGAATGGCCTGTGATTAAGTCACTATGACGAGCGCAAATTAATACATCCGAGTTGGAAGACCCACCTGCCAATTCCCAGTGTGCTGGTCAGCTACAGCAGCACCAGAGACAGAGTTATGCATTAGAAATGGACTATGTGCCAGCGTTACTCTGCAGTTGTAGTGAATGTGAATGGAAACGTATTCAAAATATACTAACATCACCCAGATGTGCCGATCATCAAGATGGGGAAAAAACAAACCGGAGGCCAGACACTTATCCTCACTGCTTTCAAGCGGCCTTAGGATGCAAAATGGAATGGAATGAATGGAAACAAACTGGACATGATAACGCACACGATCACCAGCATCCTTCTATAAAGTAGCGTATAATGAATGACATGACAACGCACAGCAGCCTTTGGGGGATGTTTTTTTCTGGTGGCACAGTGGTGGAAGTGGAGCGGTGTGGATCAGTGTAGATGAATGAAAAAGGAAAACAATAAACAGTTTATTTCTGGTGGTAACGCGTTACGTAACACTGTAAATGTAATAATATTACGCGAAATCCTATTGGTAACGCGCTAAATTACTTTGTTGCTACTAAAAAGTAATATGTCACTGCAACTTTTACTTTTGTAGCAGAGACTGAGGACAAGTGATTGTAACATTAGTCAGCTCAGTGGTGCTAGGCGAGCTAGCAGTAGATGCACGCTTCCTTCGGCACAGTGATACGGTTGGCGGGTGTAGTTCAGTAGAAAGAAAATAGTTCCTACTAGGGATGCACCGAAATGAAAATTTGTGGCCGAAGCCGAATAAAATTAAATGCTTGGCCAAATACCGAGTACCGAATACCGAATGCCGTTGTTTAGTTTTTCATTAGTTTTTGCAGATGAACCCCCTCCAGATTAGTGTTGTCACGGTACCAAAATTGGGTCCCACGGTACAATACCAGTGAAAATATCATGGTTCTGAGTAGTATCACTATACCACAGCAAAAATGAGACAGATGTGCCTTTTGTCATTTATAAAAAGATAAATCACTTTTCTATAATACATCAATGATATTTCAATGGAATAAATTACTTATTGACTTATTCATACTTCAAAAACAGCATCAATAAGGGGAGATCAAAATAAAATAAAAAAATGAAATAAAAATCAACCAGCCACCCTCCTCCCCTGAAAAGTCCCTTCATAAGTAAAGAACAGTCCCTAAAGTGCGGTGAGGTTTGTGGACCGTTACCTGCCACAAAGAGAGAAATGTGAACGGCTCGTTTCTCCTCCAACACATCACATACCTGTGTGCCACCACGGCTCGGCTGTCCAGGTACTTTTGGGCAGTCATGCCACCAAGAAGACATTATTGGAGCCGGACTTCTCTGTCGCTAGTAAGCCTTATCTTGCGCGAAGCACTATGGCCGCTGTATTTGATAGGAATACATTCCCGTCTGTGTCTGTGACCCTCGTTCAACCCACAACCGGCGGGATTCCCCTTTCGTTTCTGCTGCTGGTTGAAATCTGTACTCACACAGCGTGCTGAATGATTTATTTTGCTCGCACAAAACTATTTTTAGTTGCAAATGCAAGTGCGGTGACGGACGGAGTAAAATATCGCCACACTGCCGACATTTTACTCCGTCCGTCACCACACGCTGTTTGATTGCATTATCAAAACACGCCGCTATTATTCAGCCTTGCTTTTCACTTATTCCACCGAATACCTAATGTGTGTTTTTTTGCAATATTCGGCTGAATATATTCGGTTACCAAATATTCGTTGCATCCCTAGTTCCTACATGACACTGCTCACAACAAGGTCTGTGGATTATCTTGAGTAACAGGGTCATGGTTTCTTGAAAGAGACATTGCTGTTGAGTTTTTCACATGTATTTTTTGGCGCTTTGAGCACCACAAGCTGAGAGCCATCTCGTCCTATTTTATTGGAAAGAATGCAGACATCTCTATGGCTGATATCTCCAACACTTGGCAGCTCACACCAAAACAATCTAAATAAATACATGGCACTACAGGTAAGAGGAAACATTTGTAGTTTTTATTCGGAGGTTGAACAATTTATTCTACCTGATGTAGTATGTGATATTTGGCCACAAACCCCATTCAGACATTTCTGGACTCCAGCAGTCTCTCTGTCTGCCTGCACAGCACATCTGCCAGCTGGCCTTTCCCATATTTGAGAGAATCCCACTCTGGACGGACTTAGCAATCGGCTGGCAGGCAGAGGTGTAGATAAAAAAAGTGGAGGGAAGAAAAGGGAGCGGTGGAGGGAGGCGATGTGGATCACATTCATCTCACAACGTGGAGACCACTACGAATATCTCCAGACTCTGCAGTTACTCCAACATCTATGAAATGTTTTGGTATATTCTGAGTCAATGTTTTGGTTTTAGACCCCACACCTTCACTGTTATGATTCAGTCTCACAACTTTCATCTGTGTCATGTTCAGCCACAGCTGACAAACTCAACTATAGTTGGTTAACACAGTGGGACATATAGCATATACAGAGCCGGATTTTTCCCTCAGGAGCCAGTTGAGTGCTGACATTTTTAATACTGCTCTGCATTGGCTCCATCTGCAATTGGGCAATTGGGAAAATCTTTGATGATTAGACCCCATTGAGAAGGTATCAATCCATAGTCGAGGGGGTCTTGATGCTGGTGGTGGTGAAAATAAGATGAAGATGTGGAGAAGATGGAGAAGTGCTGATGATCTGGATGAGTAGTGCAATGGGCCCCATGTTGAGCTTGTCCTGGACTCTGTATATGATGGCTGGAGTTGAACGGGGTGGAGGAGGGTGTGACTACTCTGCCTAAAATGAAAGTTTGATTGGATAACTAGAAAAGTGAGCACCAATAGTCAGCTGATTAGAGATGGCAAGATTTTATACTCATTAAAAAAAAATGTGTAGCATCAATTAAGAATTTAACTACATTCAAATAATGCCTAGTCTACTCCAGTAAAAATGATTATTACATTCTGTTTTATTTGTTAGACCCATCCACAATCTGGTACACACGTCTTACCTTGTTTCAACTCCTCCAGATTTTTTTCCCAACGTTCATTGATGCAGAGGAAAGGAGCTGAGATTAATCCACTGTCACTTTGTTTTCTTATAGAGTTGACAAGAGCTTCTCCAGGACCAGGACCTTGTGGTGAGTCCTTGTCCTTATTACAAAAAAACAGCATTATGCATTAGGAATTTTGTTTCATGCCTGACTGCTCCCAACACTATCTCCCTAAATGTTGAGTTTCCAGCTATTGACATTTGTTAAGGTGGCAACAAAACTATTCCCTCCTATTCCAAATGACCAGAAGCAATTGTAGGGGAGCTGCAGGTCCTCAAAAAGTCTTAAAATGTCTTCAATACACATTACTAATAAAAGGCCTTAAAAAAGTATATAAATTGTCTTAAATTTAGATTGAACTAGTGCATACCCATTGGTAGCTTTGTCACCTTCTACCTATCCTCAATGCCTATGTGCAGTTTCACATAGATTGACCACGTCAGTGAGTAGAAAAACGTGGGACAGACAGAATGACTGACTGACAGAATGACACACTGACAGTTTCTGTGATTATGTACAGCATGCCATACCATGACTTAGTCATACCAAAAATTAGAAAAAAAAACAACAACATTGGGCCACAGGGGGAGCCACAG
>NC_065529.1:40465913-40494504 GCF_006386435.1 Epinephelus moara | reverse complement strand
TCATGAGGAGAGGTATCTCTGTGCAAAGTTTCATGTCTCTACGACATACGGGGCATGAGATATGCCCATTCAAGGTTTGCAATTTCAATCGGTTGCTATAGCGCCCCCCTTTGGCCAATTGATGTAATATTGCTTCATTCGCATCCTCCTATGACCCTCTACCACTGTGCCAAATTTCACATGGATTGACCAAGTCAGTGAGGAGAAAAACGTGGAAAGAGACACAGAGTTTTCGTCATTATATAGTAAGATAAGATGGCTCTTAAATGTTTTTTAGTCTCATCATCGATGGAACTTTTGGTGTTGGCGGGAGAGGAAACACAGTTTTAACAGGAGGCAAACACTGTGTGTCTGGGTACCATACTTTGACACAACACCTGTATGTGCACAACGCCCCTATTTTTGCCCCCTCACACATTCAGATCACGCAATGACTCTGCATCGTTAAACTACTGTAGGACCTTGCAAGCTATGGGAAAATGGGAAAATGCAAGTGTAAGGACAAATAGCTTAAAAGAATAACAACAATCACTCATGGTGATTAAAGCCAGAGCCTGGAAATGTTTATGAAGCAAACTGCGCTATTTGTCAAAGGTGTTTCAGATGCGGTCAAATGGGGATCAGGGCGGTGGAATTGCAAATGCAGAGCCGTATGCACAAAAAGTGTTGCCAGGGTCATTTTTACTGCTCATTTTCAACTGACATCAATGCGTTTACTTGGAAAGAGTATATTTTTGCTTTTGGTGTGTATTTCCATTGCAAGTTTGGTCTGAAATTTCATTTAAAGTGGTATTAAAAAGGTCTTAAAGGTCTTAAATTTAACTTGTAGACACCCTGAATCATGATTAGACAACTAACTGAAATCATTTAAAGCCGAATCAAACACAAGTAGAACATCATGGACAAGCTCAATTCTGTCCAGAGTTCAGATTCGATGTCAGCATTCATAATATCTTTCTGTTCCACCCATGTTCACTGTCAGCGTGCCTTCCTGTTCTGTGCTGCAGCAGTAAAAAAAGACATTTTCCATACTTTCACAGCCGGTTGACTCAGCGTTCTGAGTGTAGAGACAGACTTTGATTTGTCCATCAATTTAATGCTTAGTTGGTTACTTACTGGAAGAAGTATACCGATGAAGAGAAGCTTCATCACGTTAATGTTCTCAAAAGGTGCCTTTTTAAAGTGATGACAACATGATGACCTGAGCTAAGATATACTTCAGAAAGGTGAAGGCTGATAAGACCTCTATTTTTAGAGCAATAACACCATGAGCAGACCTTCACTCGTCTTTATCTCAGCCCTGGATTTTTAATAAGGTTTTCAGTTGTGCATAAAATTATTTTCTTGCTTGGAAAGCCTATCTGCTCTGATGGCTCTGGACATCTGCATATGAACGAAATGGAGATAGCACAGCTTATAATGTTGCCTACTTGGCAGGTAGTCTCACAGCAAGGAGAAGGGATTGTGTGTCTGTACATACAGGGGCAAGAGCAGATGGAGGGTGACAGGGAGCACAGGAATGTGTGTCATACCAGCTGGCCATGCGGGGCATTTGATGTCTCAACCACAAAGACTGATTGTATCACTCTGACAAGAAAAACAATCTGCAGTATTGTATATTACATATTCAGGTGCAGTCATGAACCCATGCACTATTTGTTTGTGGTGCTGTGAGTTTGTAACTTCATACTCAAGTCCATATAGTATTCTCATACCTACCTCTGCCAGGGACGTTATCTTTTCAGTTCAGTTCAGTTTGTCAGCAGAGTTTTGGAAAAAACTACAGGCCCAAGTTTCATGAAACTTGGCAGAAGGGTGCAGCAAAGGCCAAGAACGAACCCATTATACTTTGGAGTGGATCCGAATTACATAGTGGATACACTAATTATTTTTCACTTTCATTAACATTGTGAGGGAGGCCATTTTGGAGAAGGTCTGCACTCTCCAAGTGCCCCTCTAGTTTAGTGATATCATTATCATATTGTAGTAACATAGACGTACCTTAGACTGCACTTAAAAACAATGGATGTAGCTCCAGTGACCTCACCCATTGGCTTGTGGAATCCTGTCTTAAAGCCTTGCATTTGGCATTTTGGCCATCACCATATTGGATTTTTGGAGTCAGATAGATAGATAGATAGATAGATAGATAGATAGATAGATAGATAGATAGATAGATAGATAGATGCTAGCTGGGTTAGCATGGTGTATTTACAGCTATGGTTAACTATGACAATGTTTAGAAAATCCAATATACACTGAAAGGCTCTTCCAGGAAATTTGAAGATGTGGGTGCCAGTCTTTGCCAATGTGGAGAAAATGACCTTTCCAGCTATCCTTGAATGACATCCCACTTAATCTTATCTGTTTTCTATCCATATCTCTACTCTTTCCCTGACTTTAAGGGCAATTTTAGTTTATAAGTGAAGTATGACCAAGCTGAATATTGGGGGTTTTTTTCTGTGTAGGCTCCAAGTATTGTAAGATTCTTTCGGACAGTCATTCACAAGTTAAACACTATTGTCAATTTGCGTGTAAAAAAAAAACCAATAAACAAAGTTAATTTAAAAAAACAAAAAAAACTGTGATAATACTAATGATAATTTTCGCTGGTAAAAAAAAATGGCGTGAAACCAATAAAACTGAACGTGTGACAACCAAACACTGAACAAGCCTTATTTAGGTGACCAGAGCATTACATATAACTTTCATGACCTGATAACGCACTGAAATAGCTATACTCATGAATCTGGAGTCACGCCATGGTTACGTTACCCAACCAAATGTGCCACTGCGGTAGCAACTTGTCAATGAATGGCACCCACCTGTCACTTGAAGTGGCCACATCCCTAATTATGCAAAACCTTGAGCCTTAATAACACATTAAACGGGGGAGTTATATAAAAATTCACCTCCTGTACAGTTGTCATGGACGGGGAAATTAGCTACAGCGCCGATAACGGTTTTTGTACCAGGCTGTAAGCATTTTTATTTCTGTGGTTAAGTGTGGCGTTTTAGCATGGGGGTCTATGGGTTTTGACTCGCTCTTGTAGCCAGCCTCATGTGGCCATTCGAGGAACTGCAATTTCTGGCACTTCGTGGTAGCTTCACTTTTCAGCCCCAGAGGTTGCTGTTTTGCACGTACTAATATGCACAGCATCTGATGGCATGGATTGAATGCAGCACAGGTCAGTGTTATCATAAATATTGGTTACAGGCTGTAATTATCATGGGTAATTAGCAGAGGCCTGACACTGGGTACAGTCCACCCCTGAGTGGAATTCAAGGAGAGAGAACAAAGAGAAAGGGACAAAATATTAATTACATTTTTTTGAGTGTTTGTTTTATTTCTGTCTGTCATGTCCAATAAAGCAATCGAGTGCATTCTTTTGTTCAAAGGGCATTATGTCCTTTTGTTCACAGGGCTATCAGCCAGCTCGCCAGCAGCTGAAAAAAAAAAAACCTGCGTTGCCTCGTCATTGCTGTAAACATCAAATGGGCTTTCGACTCTTAAAAGAACAGCCATAATGAGTCTGAAAGGGACAATGGGAAGGTATACTGGAAAGGGGCAATTGGAGGTGCAAGGATGATTCAGGCTCATCAGAGGAGAATACATCCACTGGATTTCATTATGGGGATTCAGGTTTCTCTGTCACAAACAGGTCTGTAGCGCATGCTAATGGCGCCTCAGGGCTGGGCTGTGCAGTTGCTAACTATCCACAGCACAGCTCTCTGATTATAATCACTGAGTCATTATGCCAATTGTGTATTCCATCAGTCTCAGGCTGTGCTTAGATTAAAAAACCCAAGTATCAACAACATGCTTAATAATTTGTTGCTTTTGGGCTCTGGGAGTGATTTCTTGAGGAGTTATTTTCTACTCCAAATCCAGTAAGTTTTGTTCCAATATATTTTTTCGGAAGACGTATACGACTTAATCAGGACACGTCTCAGTTTTGAAGTTTGTGTGCGACTCTTCATCTCTCTCTTACTCATCCCGTCACACAGATGTTGTGTTAGGAACAGTACCATGTCGGTGAGATTTACCACAGCAGCTTCAAACCACAGTGTCTGTCATTAAAATCTCTCTTTCTTGGATCCTCTGTCATGTGCCACTGCTTCAAATCCATCACATTATCCTCAGCCAGCCAGGTGTAGGTGTCTGTGAGTGTTGCCGAGCATGACCGTCTCCATCATCTCACCCTGGCACACAAACACTTTCTGATGCGCCTTGAGTAGCCCTGAATCATTTGGACAAGGAGGTGCTTTTCACGAGAGGTGGGAACACACTTATTTTACAGTGTTAAACCGCTCACAGTACAGTGTTGCCAATTAAACACTCCTTAACTTGATTGCTCTCGATAATGGTGGTGCTCATCTCCTTCAGTCTAAAGCTCCTGCTGTGCTGCATAAGGAGGCCAGAATAATTGTTGTGGCATTTCCGCAAAAATGATCATTCTGGAAATTTGTGTCCCTAACAACCCGATTCTGCACTAATGGGGGGAAGCATTTGAATGGCATATTACAATTAAAATCACTGCCTAGTGATGAAGCTAATAAAGCAGAAAGTGATCAGCATTTCTATTGTAATCTAACCGTGGATCAAAACTGTTTCTTAATTAACTTGTTTGGTACAGGACATCTCTCAAGGGGCTCCTCTTTGAGGTAATGTGATATATTATGTATATGTGCACAGCTGGAGGTGTCTGTTGCCTCGCAGACATCTATACTCAACAGCATCAGGGCCACGAGTCTGAGCAGCCCTTTGACTGACACAATGAGCTGGGTGGTAATGAAGTGGTCCTCAGTGTTGAGCAATGAAAGAGTGGGGCAGAGAGGCCTCTAATTGGGCATCTGGGCCTCTCCAGCATGCTGTTAATGGTCGGTCTCCTTCCTAATATAAGAGTCAGTGTTGTGAGGAGAGAGCAAAGAGAGGAGAGGAACCACTGTAGCTGGCTACTTAGGCAGTTCATGGCATGGCTTGAATGTCATGGGACAAACGGCACCCCAGGGGCTGAAAAATGAAGCCACCGTGGAAGTGCCAAAAACTGCAGTTCCTTGAATGGCCACTTGAGGCTGGCTACAGAAAAAGTCGATCCTGCAAGACCCCCATATTAAAACGCCCAACATTACAGGAGAATTAAACAGCCTGGTACAAAAACAAAAAAGGTTTTGGTCTCCGTAGCCAGTTTCCTCGTTAATGACAACTGTATCGGGCTGAATTTTTATATAATTCAAACGTTATTAAGGGTTAAAAGTATATATAATTAAGGGTGTGGCTGTTGTGAGTGACAGGTGGGTGCTCTTTGTTGACATATCACTATCACAGTGGCCACGTTGGTAAGGTAATGTAACCATGGCATAACCCCAGATTCACAGAGTGAAGCTGTAGCTGTCACTATTTCAGTATGTTTTCAATTCATGAAAGTTATTTGTAATGTTTTGTTTGTTGAAAAAAGTCTTGTTCAGCATTTGGTTTTCCTAAAATTCCCTCTAAGGAGTCGAAAGTTCCATTTTTTTCTGTAATTTTTAATGGTTTTAAACCTGTTTCTTGCAAGCAAAAATCAGCATTACCATTATCACACTTAACCATAGCTGTAAACCATAGTTGTATATCAATTATTGGACACAAAGATGGGGCCTATTTATTCCAATGGAACAGCTCGCCTGCTGTATATACCAAAGAAAAGGCTGTAGCTTCATTTACTTCTGCAATATGCAGCCCCCAAACTATGCACAGTAGTGTTTCTCCTGCTGGCTTTGCCAGAAGTTCCTGCTCAGCTTGTTGACTTTATATTGTGATGACATCACAGATGATATCACAGAAGGCAGGTTTTATAAATATTAAACCTCAATGGATGAATAATTCATAATATAAAGATCATAACTGACCTTGACTTTGTTTGCAATTCAAGGTGTCCTGTCAACAGTTTTGCAGGTGTCTCTTTTACAGTGGTGGCCTATGGCAAGAATACTTCTTGGGCCGCTAGGTTGCCAGTTTTTTGTTATTGTTTTTTTTTAGGGCAGCACGGTGGTGTAGTGGTCAGCAGTGTTGCCTCACAGCAAGAGGGTCCCTGGTTTGAAGCCTGGGGTGCATGTTCTCCCTTGTCAGTGTGGGTTTTCTCCAGGTACTCCAGCTTCCTCCCACAGTCCAAAGACATGCAAGCTAAATTGGCCGTAGGTGTGAATGTGAGTGTGAATGGTTGTCTGTCTCTATGTGCCAGCCCTGTGATAGTCTGGCAACCTGTCCAGGGAATACCCCACCTCTCATCCAATGTCAACTTTGATAGGCTCCAGCCCCCCCGGGACCCCTAACAGGATAACTATTTATGGAAAATGAATAAATGAATGAATAGTTATTGTTGTTTTTCACTGCAATACTGCAAATGGCCACTGAGGAAAAATTAAAAGCAAGACTGAGCAACGTTTCTGGGGTCTGCTGTAAATGCACTGAGCTCAACAAGCTAGCAGCTAGCATTAGGGTTAGCTCCACCCTCTCATTTCAGTATGGTCACTTCTAGCTCTGAAAACCCAAGATGATGATAACCAAAATGCCAAACTCGAGTTTTCAAAACGGGCGTCCACAAACCAAAAGATGATGTCACGGTGGTTATGTCCTTTATTTTATACAGTCTAGGAGACAGACAAGCTGTTTCATTTACCACATTAGACATTCTCTATAGAGGCAAAGTATGAACAAAATATTAAGGGCCTCCCTAGTATTGCAGTGCAGCTCATTTTGCCTCCCAAACAGCCAGGGTGGCTTACTTGACCTCATCTCACACACAGTGTGTTCAACTGGACTGAGATCTAATGGCTGAGCAGGCGACTGCATCAAACTGAATTCATTGTGATGTTCACTGAACCATTGCTGGGCAGAAAAAAGCCTGGCAGTGCTGACCATAACTCAGCTGCCAGGATATCCTGCGGCTTCAGATTTTGCATTCTGTATTCCTCCCTGTCAATATTTCCAAAACTCGCCATTGAACAAAAGTTTAATTACATAATGAAGTTGTTGAACTCTTGTTTGCTCATTTCTGCAATGCCGCCTTCTCACTAGGATCCAACAAGTTTGTGTTGTCTAAGTCTTTTTGACTTGGTTGGATCATCTGCTGCTCTGCACAGTTGATTTCAGTCTCCTCTGACCTCGTCTTCCCCTCCGTTTATACTGATTGAAGTGGATTCTACTGGTGATATCAATTAAGAACCAGCCTTCTCCTAACATTAGTGGTACTGGATTTAATTCAGGCAACTTCAGTCCCCTCATCCCTCTGTCCCCTCCACACAAACTAATTTATTGTTTTTCTGACATCACAAAGTGTCAGTCCGATCCATAAATTATACAAGTTTATCACATCACACTCCGAGAGTGAGCGATCCCCATTTTTCCACTTTGAACCCAGATATCACCATATTGCACCAAAGGATAAAACCCTTTTAATTTCTTCGTTTCACATTTGCAAGTAACTATCATGCTATCATCTGCAGACGCAGCTACAGCTCCTGCTGTGATCACAGAACAGAAGCCCCAGGCTGGTTTAAACAAGTTCAATTAATGCTAGCAACCAAATCACATGATAACACAAATTCAACATTAAAAGGCATCGCCTAGGATTTCCACTAATGTGTTGCCGAGATACTTCTGGCAGGAATGTCCAACTTATTGTTATTTCAATATGTGTGCACACAGTTTGTGTCTCACATAATATATCTACAGTTAAATGTTACACTTGGTATCTTTCAACCTGGACCCTATTTTCCCATTGTATCGTGTCTAAGGTTGCTCTCACACCTGCCCTGTTTGGTTCGGTTCAATCAAACCCAAGTCCGTTTGCCCACAAAGTGCAGTTCGTTTGGGCAGGTGTAAATACAGCAATCGCACTCGGGTGCACACCAAAACAACTGGACCGAGACCTTCTTGAAGAGGTGGTCTCGAACAACTGGACCGAGACCTTCTTGAAGAGGTGGTCTCGGTCTAGTTACAAACGAACTCTGGTGCAGTTTGTTTGTGGTGAGAACGTGTTCCGACCTGGATCTGAACCAACTGCAGTCACATGACACATTGTTTGGGTTAAACATGAGCATGTTACAGTCCTGGAGGATTATTAATGTGCACCTCCTCCTGTACTGCCTTAATATGCACATTCAGCACATCCAATGCATCAAAACATTGTTTTCTAGTTGGAGCTGCGCCTCGTTTTCAAACTGTATGGTTTGACTAAAATGAACAATGACAGCAATATAGTCCACGATGAGCAGCGCTAAAATCAACCTGCGTAGTTGTCCCTCCATTGTGACATTAGAAAGTGTCACGTTTATCTTGCAAGTGTACTCTTCTTCAACGTTTTGTTTACTTCCTGGATTTTTCCCACATGGAAATTCTGACCAATCAAGAGCAGCTTTCTTGCACAAGGCATTTTATCTGGTCAGCTTATAAATGCTGCCGTGAGAACATGAACCAACTCTAGGCAATTATACAACTCTGTAACAAAAGTAGTCCCTGATTCAGACGAAAGCAAACAAACTCTAGGTCTGAAAGCACCCTGAGTGACTAATGGGAACAACAAATTTGGAAATTGGTCTAGTATTGAGTGAGAGCGGCATGGAGTCTGGCATGTTTGGCGGTGGTGTTTTCGGTCTGATTTTGGCTAAACAAAAAGAATCTTATTGTTTAACAAAATGTCTGTCTCTGTAGGGATCCCTTTCCTACTTTGTCAGACACTCAAGCAGGAAAACAAGCACTTTCTGTGGAAGCACTATTGCCCCTAGTAGTTACATAGCAGCCTGCTTCCCTGCTGCCACCTGCAGCAGTCTCGCTCAATATTGAACCAATTCCAAAACTTGTTGTTCCCATTAGTCACCTAGACACAAAAACAGGGGAAAATAGGGTCCAGGTTGAAAAATACCAAACATAATCTTTAATCTCAACGAACAGATATCTGCATGTGTATGCAGAATTTGTAGGCAACACAACAAGATTTTGGTATTGGAAGCATTTCGGTTTCCATCTGGAGTCCATTTATAGTCTGAGCACTATTAAAGCAGAACACACTGGCTGAAATGCAGTCTCAGAACCCACCAGCTATCATCTGATGACAATTTAGGAAGTTATATTAGCTTTTTTTTTATCTGTATTCATACTTTATATTATATCTGTTCATCCAAATTAAACAAAATGACTGGCAAACAAAAGTAAGAAGTTTGGAAGTTTTTGCTTCACTAAATATCCGCAATTTTTTGTTACCCCTGTCAGACAATAGCTGATGGACGCTGAGATTGACCTCAGTATAACCACACAATAGATACAGTGGGGTTGCCACTGAAAAGATGTATCTAGTGATGCCCAGTGCCTCAAAGATCTACAATAAGCCTGAATAAAATATTTTCATGATGGTAAAATCCTACATTATCTCACTGTAGCTGAGTCCTTTGTACTGAAAACATGACGCAATATGCCCCCTCCAAATATGAAGATATTTTATGAAACCTCTTATCTTATTATTCATATCTTGCATAATCAAATGAATGTGACTAATGTTAATTATCTTGAGAAGCCTACAGAGATAACAGAACAAAATCCTTTCACAGCCTTTTTTTGTCTGTACCATGTAGAGATAGGACGGCAGCACTTATTAAACCCAGGTCCTGTCTGTGGGAATGTTTCACAGAGCCAGAGTGCCTGAGTTCTAGCGTGGGTAAAAAGCACCAGGGCTTTGTCTGTTTTAGTTGATGGGCTGGCTGTGTGCTCCTCCGGCTGCATCAAAACCAAGCGGGAAGGAGACCCCTGCTGCGACCCAGACGGGTGTGTCCAGTTCTCAGCGAGTTCACTGAGAAAACATTCTGACCCAATGCAGTTGCAATGTGGTTTGCTTATGCAGGTTGTGCAGAGGGCGCAGAGCAGAGAGCAGCGAGGTGATGTTGGAGGTAATTTTAGCAGATGGGGTTCGCCTGGTCCTCAGTGCACCTGTTCAATTAAATAGACGGCAGCTGCCATGGTAGATGAGAAAAGAGGCATGCATGATGGGATCTTTTTGAAGTACTGTCCACCCTCTTGCCACATTTGAAATGGCGTCTTTCTGAAGATTAGAATTTTCAGTTTTAAGACATGCATTTTCTCCATTTACATGCTGATTACAATGTTACAACAGGCATCTACTGTATATTACTCCCAGTCGCACTTCATTAGCCAACCCACTTAATATAGATGTATTCAGCTGATTAATTAAAAGCTCGGACTTACTGAGGGGGTAATGTTGCTTGCAGTTGTAGCCATTTAACATTATCAGGAGGTAAACTCCATGTAATCAAGCTCTATTACATCTCTGTTGACAATTACGCAGTGTATATACCACACTGAGTACGACGACAGGAGATGCAGTACAGTTGCTTTGCTCAGGCATGTATGGATGCTTTGTCGCTGGAGATGAAATGTGGCATGTTCATCTCCCTTGAAAATGGTGATGACATGTTTGGTGATGACATTTCCAAATGACAGTGAAAGCATGACTCAGAACCACTTGTTGTCAGTGGTGAAAAATCAGTTTCTGTCGAATCCCCAAAAAGCCATGAATGCATCTGCAATATCAAGGCTGTCAGTTATGTAAGGTGTATGCTGAGTATATGCTTCAGCATTACCATATCACCATGTCATAGTTCAACATTTCTGTTATTCTCCATGACCTCATCAGTATCTTCCGTCTCTGCTCGAGGTCAGCTGTGTTGTTGTTTTGTCTCCTTTTTGTGCTCCTCACTCAGCAGCCGCCGTCCCCACCTGGAGCAGCTGCTGTCAGCCCTGCATGTCCACATAATGACTCTAATAACCCTATTAGTCACTGGGCCACTCAGAAACACAGCGGAGCACAGTTAGTCTCAATGCACTCATCACTCAATCAATTAAGGATGAGGAAATACTTTCAGAATTCTAAATCGGAAAATGTTGTTTGGAAAGATTGTCTTAATTTACCCACTGAGAACTATATTGGTTTATTAAGGAAATAAAATACTGCTGACTCTGTTTCTGGCTCTCAGAGTATTTGAAAATGATATCAGGCAATTCTTTTTACCCTGCCCAGTGCATGCTGGGATAGAGTCCAGGCCTACCGCAGCCTCGAACACAAGCTGTACAGCAGGAGGATGGATGGCATGAACAAATTCACAGTTACTATTATGGTCAAGTCAAGAGGAATAAAGTGATGAGACACCTTTTTATCTGTTGTCAATCAATTTTGTTGATTACATTTAAATTTAACAGAAATTTTGGTATATACTTAAATTATATAAAGTGTATAAGACACCTTGAGTCCAGTCTGACAGGAAATCACGGAATCGTTGTGAACTGTGTGAGCTGCAGCCTTTCTTCCATATGCTACCTGCCCCACTGACAGTCCTGTGGCTTCACACCCAGTTTGGGTCCAGGTTTATCGCTGCCAAAATCAATAGAGAGGGCCACCCAAACACAAGGTAATTATGAGAGTCAGCGGGGCTCTGGGAGTGCTGACAGGACTGCTGTTGTGCAGAAGAACTGCTTCCTTTTCCACCTTTCAAGCCGTGAGGGGAATGAGGGCCACAGCCAATTCCCACACCCGAAGGCTACACATGTTCATTACATTTTTTGATAGAAAGTCTTCTTGTTCTTCTCTTCCTGCCTTAGTTTATAGGCGCGGAGTTTTCTTGTAAACAAAAAAAGTTATATTTACATTCGCTGTTGTTCACCAGAATGCATCGTGTGTATCCCTGAGGTTTAACAAATGTGTTCGGTGCATTTCCCTCCTTATGAAACATATGCAAAGCTGATTTGTTTGGATATTTCAAATCCTGTATTGTTTACATCCGTGTTTGCTTGGTAGCAGTCTTCTTTTTTTGTCTCCCATTGTTAGCGTGTCGCCTTGTTAGTTGGAACTGTCTATCAGCAGAAAAGTGGGAAACTAACTACGGGGTGTAAAAACTCATATCCAAATGCGTCCTCATGCACATGCACAAACAAAGTGGGTTCCACTCATAACAGCATTGCTTCATAGCGCTGCTAAAGGCCAAAAGGTCTTTTTTTTTTTAGCTACTCTTACTTCATCTTTGATTGTTTCAGGTGTGCTCAGCACCGGCCTGTATAAGTCTCCACAGCAAACAGTTACAGAACACTTGATATACACAGTGATATGTGAGATTGGCTCCTTTATTAGCCTGATCCCATTTTCTTTCAACCAAACCATAGTGGAAGAGTTGCTGGTAAGGGTGAGTATTAATTTATACAATTCTGTTAGGCTTACACTGACCCTTTATAAGCGAATCAGGAAGTGTTTACAGTAGTCAAAAAGGTTTCCATACAGTTTGTGATTGTTGACAGCAGGGAGAGTCAAAATCTGAAATCTGATTCTACCAACTAAACTAAGGCTACATTCATATTGCAAGCCTTATGTTGTGTTCACACTAAACTTGACGTGAATTTTCATGTCATGTTACTCATGAGTTTGAACCCTAAAATGTTTTGTGTTGACTTGCTTTATACACACAAATAACTTGCGTTATAAGCGCGTGAAACCATTGAATCAATAAATGAACTTCCGCTGGTTCGTTCTCGGTCGATTTTCCAACTTTTGTGAGAAAGCGTATGTCACGGTCCTGAACTGACCACATGCATAAAAGAGCAATGACAAAGACATCACACACACCCTGCTGTCATGTAGATGTAAACATGGAGGCAACTAAAGTCAGTGTTTCCGATTTCTTTTTTCAGTTGATGTGTAGTGGAAGCCAGCAAAGTCATGAGCAGGTGTTATGGATGAAGTGAAAGAGTCTCTTTGCTTTTTGTGGTGCAATGGCTGCTGCTTCTATATGAAGGTGTGTGTGTACATGCACAGTCAGAAGTGGTGGGCTTGTGACGTGAATGACGTTACCGAAAGAGATTGTACCCAGAATTTCAGGTTGTCAGTGACTACTTTTAACTACATCTGTCAAGGCCCCTCCACAAGACTCTCACAGCAAGACAGAAAGGTGCTGATTGTCAATCTAGAGTGACATAAAGGTCCCGACACACCAAGCCAAGGCTTGGCTGTCGATCACTGTTGGGCTGTTGGTGAGCGTCCATGATCCTTGCCGCTGCGGTGTGTCCTGCACCGTTGGCCCTCTTCTGCGCTAGTCAGTTATTTTTCCACCAATTGAGCATGTTGAATCGATGTCGACGACAGCGGAGTCTGTTGGTGAATGAAATCACTCTGATTGG
Source organism: Epinephelus moara (assembly GCF_006386435.1). Lineage (NCBI taxonomy): Eukaryota > Metazoa > Chordata > Actinopteri > Perciformes > Serranidae > Epinephelus > Epinephelus moara. Next base: position 40,481,288 of record NC_065529.1, on the reverse strand, counting down.
CAGTTCAGCTCAGCACACGAGAAGAGAAATGAAAATGAGGAAAGTAAACAAAGAGCTAAAGTCAAGAGGGAATGAGACCAAAACAAACTTGTTACATAAGGTGAGATTTTTTTTTTTTTTTTTAGCCATTGAGCTCTGGGTTTGTAATATTGTTCACTAACACATGGTAACTACGCTTTGTTCTTTCAACATTGGATTGTGTTGATAATGTGCTAACTGGCTAACTAGCATCAAGACGGTCTTCCGGTTTCCCTTTTTGAATGACGATTACACACTACTGCCATCTGCTGGTAGTGGTGTGTGCATGTGCAACTTTCTGGCCGAGATACAGGCAATATAAGGCGATGCAGCATTGGGCTTTCATCACCACTAGTTCTCTGGGCCTTATAAATTGCATGAATTCCGGTATGACTATTAAAACTGAGGTCGCATTGCAAAAAATCTGACCTGTATCTGACTTTGGACCACATACAGAAGTTGCCAAAATCAGAATTGAAAAGATCAGATTTGATTTGTGCTGCTCGCACTGTTGTGAAAAACAGATATGAGTCACATATGAGCAAATAAAGATCAGATTTGGGCCTTTCTAGCTGCAGGCATAGTGTAGCCTAAGGTGTATGGCTTTTCCACAATAACACAAGGTATGTTTCATTTTGTACATCCCCGACTCTTAAAGGTTTCATCCATCCACAGAGCTGCTAGAGGGGCAGCAGCTGCAGAGGCAGTTTCACAATGATCTCAGCTACACCCCAGGTGTTACTAGAGGCTGCAGCTGACCCACAGTTTAAAAGGAGGGGGACTTATGCACGTTTTGTTGTTGTCACATAGCTATATGATGGGTGTCACAGGGACAAAATTCTTGTAAATTTAAGTGTTACTGATTATTTTTCTCATGTTATTCTCTGCAGTTTGGTGGTGTGTAAATGTTAAATTTAGTCCGGCTGCCTCGGGAGAGGACTGTGAACAGAGTGGGAAGCAGACAGTCACAGTGAGAGACAGACAGAGAGGGGGTGAAACTAATGAAATGAGAAATGGGGAAAAAAGAGTCTGAAGAGTCTCAGCATGACCCACAAACCGTTGCTTTTGTACAGTAATTGCACACCATCTGATTAAGTTGACAATTCTGAATTCCCACCGTGAATAAAATACAGATAATTTGTTTAGTGAACCTCCTCCTGACCTGATTTGACTCCCATTTGTTCTGTACCATGTAAGCAAGGTTCTTCTTTCATCTCCAGCTCCACCCCGCTGGCAGCTCAGTCTTGAAACAGAGAGGTGTTGATTGTGCTTAACCTGCATGCGTCGTGCTCCCGCTGTAACTGCAGGAGCTCAACTTTGTTCAGGTGTTTCTTGCCCTCCCTGGGGTACCACTGTCTTTATCTGGCGAGTGCTAGAGCAGCTTACCAGGGAGGGACCTCGACTGGAAAACCACAATGTAGGTTATCTGTTGTAACCCAGAACCTTCTGAGCAGTAAATGAAAAGAACATAGGCTTTGTGTGTTCCTTTCATTGTGGCATACTGGCTTGTGTTTTGGCTTAAGCTAGCTCTGGGCTACCTGTAACATTATACACACATGAGGGTGTGGACAAGCCAAGAGGCCGCCTGAAGGCCTGGCTCACATCCCTTTGTGGGTTCGTTTCAGGGCCTGCAGCCTCGCTTATCGATTGGCACTACTTCCATTACATTTTCTGCAGCCTGGTATTGAGTCGAACTATAACTGTAACCCTAGCACGCAGCTAAATCTGTTTTCAGAGGTGATGCTTCAAAGCATAAACACAGGAGGAGGGAGGATGCGCATAGGATTCTGGAGCGGGAGCTCCTCTGATGCTGTTTTTCCAAACAATGGAGCACTTTTGCTAAAGGAATGTATCTTTTATTCCATAGAGATCTTTTTAGCTTTTGTTTTCACCTGCCTGTGGTGTAGCCCTGTATGAAAGTACAGAGAGTGTTACAAAGTTGAGTCACTAAAAAATATAATGCACTCTAAATCATTGCTTCAATCAGAAAACACCAACTTCTCTGTGTTCTCTCCACCTCACTCCCCACCCCAAGAACAAGGCAGAAAACTAAAGGTTCCTGTTAACGTTATAATGGACATTTGTGTTGTGACATTTAAAGAAACCCATCCATCAACAAGAAATAAAATCCTCCTGTCTACGAGAGCAGTTTCTTAAAAATGCTCCAGACTGGCCAGTTGGCTAACGTTAGCTTGCAGCCCCCGCAGGCACCAGCGTTAGCTTGCTGTTGCTGCAGTTTGTGGAGCATCTTAATTTCAAAAACATTATGAAAACTGCAAAATTTCGTCTCGCCTTTCAAATTTGCAAAAGTGAATTTAACAATGAAAGCCTCACAGCTAGGCTAACATTAGCATTTAGCAGACACCTGGAATGCCTGGAAGGGTTTAGCCAATCAGAGGCTTTAACCCGCCCCCTGACTTTTGATGGATGAAGTTGACAAATTGATTTATTTTGCTGCTGCAAGTTAGACTGGTTAAATGAAAATATATATAAATAAATAAATTATAAATACATAAATAAACATGTGAATGAATTAATAAGTAAAAAAAAATAAGCAATATACAAATCACTAAATATACGAATGAAAAATCTAAAAGTTATGAAAATAAATAAATACAAAAACATTTATATATTTTGATGTCCTATTTAATGTGTGATTTATTTATTTATCTTGGCAATTAAACCGTAAATTATGTAATTATATTTATTTTTTCATGGATTTGAACATATAATTACATAATCATTTACTATTTAAATATTTAGTTATCGCCCGTAAAACTCTCCAGTTGTGGACATAGGAGTATTTCTGTCTGTGAGCTGATCTCATGTTGCGTTGGACTTATTTTGGATAATACAGGATCTAAAATTGAAACGCTTATTTGTAGATATATTTGGTGCAGAGAGGTGGACATAAACAGGCGTATAGTATTGAAATCCAGTGAATGCCTTTTGTGCAAGACCACTTGTTTGTGACTATGCGCGAAATGTGTGGTGATGTCTTATGCATGAGGATTAGGAAAATGTGATTACTCAGTAATACATTGAAACAACAGTGACCTGAGCTCATTCCTCTGTGGGCTGAGCAAGTGATTTTCTCCATTACGTGCGAGCGTGCCACAAAACCTGCAGCATTTGAGAGCTTTTCAGCTAACTGCCTGCCACTAATGTGTCAAATGGACAATGGGATGGTTAGGCTAATTTCTGCAGAAGGGGTTTTATGATGCTGGAACAAGCTGTCAGAACGAGTCAGATAATAAACAGAGAGATTTGTTGTCGCCTTTCAGATGAGGTAGTGCCCCCCCCCCTTTTTTTTTTTTTTTTGGGAAAACTTTGCTTTCAAGCCTACATCCGGCCATTGAATGAGCAGAATCTGTTATTAACAAGCAGACTCACTGAGGCAAATGCAAAGCAAAGCAACACCCACTGCTTGGACGGGCAGCTCCCTGTCATAGACAGATCAAGAGAAAAGAGGGGAGGTGGAGATGGAGAGCGAACAAAGGGGAGACATCAGCGGAGAGAGAGAGCAGGAGATAGAGAGAAGGGAGTGTTTGTGCTCGCCTCAGAATAAAAACAGGAAAATGCATGTATGTGTGCAAGGGGAAGAGAGGGAGAGAGGAAGACAGGGAGGGTAGGACGGAAAGGGAGGGCTGCTCTCAGCACCATCTGACAGGAGAGAGGCTGATCCCCGACAGCAGGTGTTGGAGGATAGAGAGACTGAGTCAGACACACGGAGGGAGCGATACGGAGAGGAGCTCCAAGTTGTTGAGGAGAAGAGACTGAGCTGCGAGTGAGGCAGCACTACAGAAAGGTAAGCAAAGATTGGGATGATGAAGAGCATTGCGCTTGTTGGAGAAAAACTGTTAAAAGATGAATAAATTGAGAGCTAAGATGAGACGGATAAGAGAAACATACATATGCAATACAAGCAGCTGAAGAAGAGTCTGCTTTGGCTCCAGCTCCAACTGATCTGTTCTGATCTCTTCATCCTTTGTCACTCTACACCCTGAACTTTCTCTCTGTCTCCCTTTCTCTCTTGTCCACCCAGGAAGCGGCATCTCGAGTAAATGACTCTGCTTTCATTGTGCATTAGCTGCTGTACTTGATTAGATTAGTTGCTCTCTACTAAGTGGACCTGCAAAGCTTAGGGGTTTATGTGTACTTGTCTCTCTCGGACTGTGTGTGCGTGCGTCTGTGTGGTGCTGTTAGACGGAAAGATTCAGCCAAGCGAGACATTACTCTTAAAGCAAAAATATGATTTAAATATTAGATTTGTTTAGTATTTATGAATCTAGGAACTCAAGCCCAGGAGCGAGAATTTAATCTGTAATGCCGTTGAAAGGCAAAAACCTGGAGCTGCTCCAGAGAAAATGAATTAGGAAAAAAATGATTCGCATCTCACGGATCGCTTTGAGCTTTCACTTTCAGTCAGGCTTCATTTGACTTTTACGTCAACAATTACCAAGAAGAAAATGTGCCAGAATGTCTGCAAAGTTTGTGATTTGCCTCCAGTCTTCAGTCTTCAATCTTACTGGAGCAACTCCAAGATTTGTCTTTTGGTGACATGAGGAAGAGGGACTGACTGATAATGAGGATGATGACCCCGAATACTGTTAGCAGAGCACAGCAACAGCTTTACAGTCAAAAAAAAAAAAAATAGAAGTTGTTTTTGGCAGAGTTTCAATCATGTATTCTTTTTCAGCTCCAGTCTTTTGAAGAGCAGATGGAGCCAAGAGGCTGCGAGGTTAAGACAGAGAGAAGTCTTCAGGTTTACCTTAACATCAGGCCAGCTATTGGGAATCATGGTCAGGGGGACAAAATTTTCCAAATTTGGCCCCTTATCCAGAACCACCAGATGGAAGCTGGGAATGACATCGCACCCAAGTTGATCACATTCCAGTACGACAAGTCCAAATACCAAGATGTTGTTAGCAATACCAGTACAAGCCAGGTTAGCCATTGTTAAAATGGCAAATGGAGCTGCACTTGTACAACACCTTTATCGTCTTCTGACCACTCAAAGCGCTTTTACACCATGAGTCACATTCACCTATTGACACACACAGTAATACACTGGTGGCCTAGGCTACTGTGCAAGGTGCCACCTGCTACTCAGTTTTTAACACACTCACACGCCGATGGAACAGCCATCTGGGGTTCAACAGGGAGAGGAAGAGGAAGAAATGACCTCCTATGGATTATTAGAAAAAGTAAAATCAAACATTGATTGAAGAAATTACTGCAAGGCTTTAGAATAATCAATTAAGATCAAATTGTGGTGGAACAAATAAATTAACTCTTCATCTATTTTTTTAATAGGAAGTTTTCCATCACAAGAATACAGAAATCTGAATTTTTGAGAAGATATGACTTGAGCGTAATCCACCACTATCGCATCCCCACCCTCCTTCAGGGTTGTCAATTGAATTAATACAGTAAAATTATGAGGACATATATCCAAGAATAGGGCATGGGCAGGATGGGTGTGATGTTTTAATGAGGTGTTATGCATGAGACCCACTGCAGGAGATTTAAAATGTAGCTGTTAGCAGTTAGCGGCTACTTCAAAGAAGAAAAACAGTGGTTTTAAATGTCTGCAAATTGTGAAAATGATGAGATTCAGGAGCTCCTTATCGTCCGAGTCGAGGACAAGATCAGCTACCATATGACAAAGATGGTAAATTGACACGTTAATGCCATTGTTGTAGTTTGTAAAGCGCTGCCAACACATATGTTTTATGTCATACTAAAGGCTGTAGCTGCTGTGTTACATGTCAGGCCGTCCTCTTTTGATTCTGTTATGCCGGGATGCTGTTTTATATCACAAAATGCAGTGAAATGATGCAGTTGTTGTTTGGTCCTGTGTAGTCTCTATATACAGCAGACTCTACATTCAGTGAATGTAGTCTGTAGGCAAACCCCGGAGATCTTGCCTCCGGAAGAAGAGCGGAAGAGCCCTGGTTTCTGGTTGTAGGCTGTTTGTAGTCCGCGTGATATTGATCAATCACGTTTGAGCCGGCTGCAGTTGTTGCCAGGTTAAAAGGTCCGTGCGGTGAACTAGTGAGGCGGAACATAATTGGCGTCACTGCAAACTCTGAATCCATCGCAATGTTTCAGCATATTTACTTATATATAAACGGAAGTCGGAAATGGAAATTCGCCTCCTCCGCCCAAATCAAACCGGAATGCCAAAAAATCGGGGGTCTGCCCCCAGAGGCTGTATCGCCGTCTCCCGTAAGTCAGACGCCGAATACAGCCGATGGGTTCCGAGAATGGGTCCTGTGTAAAAATGCAAAGGAGGCATGAAGAAGGGACTTAAAATAAACTGTAAGAAGTTCTCAGAGCAACTCAGAGCAATGAAGGGACAGAAACTTTCAGTGAGGAGGTGCGGTTTACCCCGTTGCTGGGCATGACACATCCTTTTAACAGATGTGATTGATTGTCACAGACATGCCCTTTTGTGAGCCTGCAAAGTCTTGACACCCAGTGGAAATGAAATGAACTGCATCACAGTATGAGACTGTGAAAGTGTTGTCACTGTGCGTGTGTGATCACTCTGCTGTTGAAAGTCAAACCATCACTGCTGCGCTGTTGCATTTTTCCAGTCTTCCAAATATCTTAGTGTTGTGATCATTTTTTTTCTGGTGTTATAGCGTTAAAGTGTTGGACGGGAAATGTGTGCATATCCCTAATTGGATCAACCACACATATTATTCCTGCACAATCTAATCTGTAGCATTTTTTGTACTCACTGTCATATAGTGGTTGGAGAATATTTCTCCTGCTTCTTTGTTTCCACTATTTTTTCCTCTGCTTAAGAAAGCCTTAAAAATCCTCCTCTCTACTCCTAACAGTTTCTCACCTGCTGAGTTCTCTTCAGGGATAGGTTGCTTTGTGAAGTTTGTGGAGTTTTATCTTTACCAGGTTGTGGTTTTAGCTTTAAGGGGAAATTCTTCGAAAACGTCAGCATTCTAAGAATTTTCTTAGAATGTCATCACTGGGAGCGACTCTTTGTACCAGGAAGCTCTGTGAATAGGGCCCCAGGTTCCTCTCAGTGGGGAGAATGATGACTCTATTGAGCCTTTTCCTGGCTCATCATGGAGAGCATGTAATTTTGAATAAGATTTATTTCGCTGAATGGGTGCTCACTCAACATTGAATTTCCCCTCAGGGGGATTAATAAAGTGAATAAACTTAAACTTAACCAAGCACAGTCACCGCTAATGTGAACTTTTTCTTTGCAGCTTTAAATGTAGCCGTTACACCTTTTGGCTCCTTTCATTTCATTGTTTTCTCTGTACCCTGGTGTTTTCTTTTTTTGAGCCCTTGTTTTTTGTTGAGACATTTGACTTTCACTTTACATATTAACATTAGCAGCACATGTTTTATCTACACATGTGACCCCCACTGTGATTGTGAAAATGGTTTCACTGTAAGTGCAGGGGGTCGGATATCAGAGGACAAGTTGAAATGTGTTTTAAGGAATAAGATGAATTTATTTTTACTGTAAGTGGTAAATGGACTGCAGTTGTATAGTGCCTTTCTAGTCCGCCAGTCACTCAAAGCGCTTTTACACTATATGTCACATTCACCCATTCACATATTGGTGACTGAGGCTATTCAGTAAGCATTCACAACCACTCACATATGGACAGCCATCAGGAGCAATTTGGGGTTCAGTATCTTGCCCAAGGATACTTTGACATGCGGATTGGAAGAGCCGAGGATCGAACCGGGGATCTGAACCACAGCTGCTCCATTGTGTAACATAAATACATCCAACTTGTATTGTCAGTGAAATAAGTCAGTTGTTATGGTCCGGCTCTAAGACCATCACAAATAAGGAAAGGATAAGGAGTGCTTCCATAAAAATAAGTAATTTATTTTAACAAAAATTCAAGAATAAACAATATAACCAAGATAACGCAAAACTAAACTATACAAAAACTACGGAACTAAGTAAATACAATCAACGCAGCATGATGCCAGGGGGAAAAAGAAGAGACACCAAGTTCCCAGGAGGGTGGGTTTTAAAGGGCTGAAGACAGTGGCCAGCTGCCTCCAATCACCTCGAAGAATCAAGCCACCAGCACTCTGAAACGAAAGAGCACAAACACCAACAACACCAACACCAAAACCTAGTGGAGGCCCTGGGGCCGTCACACAGTAAGGAAACTGTTATACTTAATTTAATTTAAGAGTCAAACATAGACCTTTGCATGAGCCACCCTAAGGCCTTGGGCCGAGGTTTTCTGTACCATTTGACCGCCCTGATGGTGGGGCAGTGTTCCTACAGTATTGTTTCTGCCTGACTGGCAGTTTGTAGTTAACGACTGATTAACAAGATGATAAGCATGCTGCACCAGGGTTGTTGCTTTATTAAGGTTTTTTGTTTTGTTTTTATAAGTTAGTGAGAGTTGTGTAGACCCTTTTACTGTTAGTAAACAGTATGACATTTTTGGTGGGCGGGGCTTAGCTGGAGGCAAAACAATTCTCCACAGACATTAGCTTGCGCTAGCTGGCAAGTTCTTTTAGTTGTTTTAGACAATGGAGGAAGATGATACAAGTGGTGCATTCAGAAATACTCATTCTATGTGCCAGAGCGCACTCTGGCACAAACTGGACCGTTCGTAGATAAGTAACTGTCAGAATGTACCATTTGGTTATCCAGAGCACTCACTGAATGGCAGAGTGCACTCTGGTTCCTCGACCAGCAGGGCTCTCATTTTAGTGTAGAGCGTCAGACTGAACTTACGAACGGACCATGTCAGGTCACTCACTCTCCGGGACCACGAGTGTTGCTTGAAAACGTAAACACTGACCAATGGGACCAGACTGGCCGACCTGTATGCTCTCACTCAGTGGATGGATGATTCGACAGGATTGCTGATGGTGGGATGGCCGATTTTGTGGTTGAAGACTATGCCAATCGTACAAAGGACGACAACACTTGAACAGTTACCTCCAGTTTGTTTTGCAATTGAAGCTAAAGTTAGCTAACGCACTTAGAAATCCAGTATTCCTTTTAATACCTCCCCAAATTCTGATGAGGTGGACATGATAACCCTTAATACACATAACATTATTTATCCCTCCAACAGTATTACTTTTTCCCTAACCTGATATGAAGTGTCCGCTGCACATGTGAGCATTTTTGCTGATTGCCTCTGTCCAGTCCTTTCATCGTATCACATTTAACCATAGTTGTCTTTGTTTTTGTTGATGGGTAGTGGAGGCTGGTATGCGATAAAATTTATGTTTTGAGCCATGACTCCTTCTATTTTGGCTCCCAATAACACTACAAGATGACACTTTAAGACTCCTATAGCCTACAGCCCTGTGGTGGAGAGTCATGTTTTGCCTCCTGCTAACAAACTTACGTCATTGTGACGTCGGCCCTAAAGGGTCTATTGGAAGCATCTATAAATCCCTGCTTTGTGAAAAAATATTTCTTCTGATGTCAGATGTATAATTACAGAGTAGCTGACTTACTGTCATTAGTTGATACTAACAGAATTTAACAGAATTTAACAGAGCTGGAGCTTTTACCCATCAGATGTCTTCAAGGTTTGTTTTGCTTCTTGTTGCATATAAAAATCATTACCTCTTTGGCCAGTGGTTACAATGGATAGCATTCTCATCTCTTTATTAATGCAAGATGCCCCAAGGTCTTCTTACTGATGAGATCTGCTGAAGCCCTTTCAGTGAGCTTTAAAAGAAAAGAGTACCCTACCATTAATAGCCAAGGTTACTCTACTGTAGCAGCACTCAGTTTGATGATCTTTGACTCTTTCTGCAGAGCCTGTGGCTATCCTTTGTTTGCCAAAGATACCAATGCATCTGTTGAGCTGGCAGACTTGCAGTAGTCATGTTCAGCCGGTATTTAGCCTGAGGTCGACAGTATTTACCATTGTAGACTTGTGCAGATGAGCCTTTAAATTACCCTCATAATTATTTGTCTTTTATTTTAAGCTTCTTTTCCACAGTTTCAGTTATTTGGTTTTACAATGTATCTTTCATCTTTTGATGTTTTTCTGCTGCAGTGACTGATATAGCCTGATACTGGCTCATGCTGTTGGGCCTGACTGTCAGCTGACTGCACTTACTCTGCTCGGAGGAGGTTGTGGGGCTGACCACAACTGATAAACTGATGATGATAAATTTTTTGTACACTAACTTCTGAAGTGCTTCGTCAGTGTGATAATTGTCATCAAAGAGGCATGGATTACAGTCAGCTTTAATATAACCACTTATCAAACATTACAATGAACCCTTCACTATGAGAAAATATGGGATGATAGAAACACAGCAATACCTGTTGGCTTTGAGATCATTATGCATTTATTGAACATTATCTCTAGTGTTTCTTTCTAACACTAGATGTCTTTGAACTTTAAATACAATTAAACAGAAAAACAAGTGTCTTCAATATATCTTTAAACTATATTCTGCATTTTCAAGTTAGTAACTGGCCCACCCTCATAGTCCAAAAAAATCCATAAAACAAAGTGCGACCACATCTTAAGGCCAACATAGCAAATGCTACTGTAATGTCAGCACTGAAATGTCTCATCTCTGTGAGACTGTCATGCAGTGGCAGGAGTAGAGGGGCCTTTACCTTTGTGTGCTTTTTGCCCTTTTATCACTTGCTCATACACCACTTTGTGAGGACACTTCAAGTGCTGGAACAGATTGCTTCTGTTCTTTTAGGGTGCAGCCACGAAAGTGTAACACATCTTACACATGATGGTAGTTTGTTCCAAGTCTAACTCCGCAAAGTGTTTCCACACCACAGGTTGTTTTACCTTTTTTTTTTTCTCAGCCAGTGGCTCTCTTTCTTCCATCTTCTTACAAGCTCTACCAAAGAAGTTTCAAAACAGGAGAAGCGATGCGTCATGACTCACTGTTTTCAACTTGCACTGAAACCTCTGTTCTGTGGACTTTGGGAGGAGGGACCGAGCACATCCGCTGGAAAAGGGTGTGCTTGATTTACAAACTAAATTACAAAGCGGGAGCAACATTGGTAGGCTCGTGATGCGGCACAAAATTGTTTAATCTCAATTATCATGTTTTGAAAATCGAGGGAAGCTAAAGCCAAAACTGTAATTAAAAAGAAAATCTGATTACTCGCCCAGCCCAACTATGCATAAGAAGTCTTTGTGGACCTCCTGCCGTTCCTCTCCTGATCCATGTCTCTCTCACGCAGCTTTGAATTTTGAAAGTCGATTTGCTTTCTTTCCCTTCATTTCTTTCCTTCCTCTTTTTGGAACCCCAACGGCCCTTTCTTGGGTAAACATACGACAGTGTATGTTGGTCCTCCAGTAGCATAAACAGTCACTCATCGACTATAAAGTAGCTTTGTCTAGAGATGAATCCTAGTGCTGGGGTGGACCAAACCATTTTGCACCTTTTAAGGGGTAAGAGGGGCCTCAGAGATCCTCCACTATTTTATTGATACACAGCCAAACAAGGTGACATGATGAACAACGCAGCCAGGAGCTACTGTTAGGCTAACTTTAGCTAACATTAGCTAGAGATGTTAAAGATAACTTTATATTTCTTTCCAGCGAAGTGACAATATGTTGGCTCAAACACAATGTTGACTTACCTTAGAACAGATGTAGACATCATTGTTAATCTTATTCACGTTGAGTTGATGTTGTGGTTTAACGTTACCACACAACTTTATCCAAAGGAGACACTTTTCTCGGTTGAGATGTGGTTTAAAGGGTAAAAAATACACCTCGTCGCCCAGCCTCTCAGGATACCTTGTGTCAGAGTTGCATGTACCCCATGCACACCGTTTGACCATTTTTAAACTTCAAATCTCCTAAAAAGCTCATAAAACCGAACAAAACTGACTTTCTGTAATGCATTTCAATGGACGTCCAGGCAGAGAATGTCCGAGTGTATTGGAATGGCTATACGCACTGTGATTGGCTCATCGCGTTTGAAGGCGGGACTTAGCCCTAGGTCAGTTTTCTACCTTTAGCGATCCTATATCGCTATTGTTGTTAGTTGTTTTGTATGATTTCATTTCTGTTTTAGGAATGCATGATGGTTTTTTGTCTGCTTAGGGAGTGTTTTTAATGTCTTTGTTCATGCTCGGCATCATCGAAAATAAGCATTCCTCTCAACTGATTTCTCGAGTCTTAAATAAAGGTTTGAATTATTAAAGTTATTCAGCCAATTTTAATTCGGTTCTGGCACTAATTACTTAGAAATACAAATTTGCAAACAACACCAAACATTTCATTCCAGGCTTTTTGAGGCCCCCTTCCATTCAGTCCCCAGGGCCACTGATGGTAGAACACATCTGTTGCTGCCTTTCTCCCTGTATGATAAGCAAAATATTTTTTTACTAGCATCTTTAGCCTTGTCAGCAAACTAGGACATGGAAGTTGTAGTCTTCAGTCAAAGGTTGCAACACCTGCCTCCAGAGGAAAAGCATACTTTATTATGTAGTTGATACATTGACCCCTAACGTGCAAAATAATTGTTCAGCTGTTTTGCTGAATCTGACTGACCTTGACCCGCTGCTCTCTATGACTACAGCAACACAATACAGAGCCCTCCTACTCAAACGTATGTTTTAAATTCAGTTTGCGGAGCATTCGGTGTTGTCCAGCTCATTTGTATTTGCAGGTGCTCCTCAAGGCTGAGCCATGATTGGACTGCAGAGAGCTGGAAGTCTTATCAGAGCTCATGACCCAGCAGTCTGTGGAGGCAGCTGCTGGCAACACATAGGATTAATAGTTGGATTTAGTTTCATGATGCTCTGTGTCTATTTTAGAAACTTTCCTCTGCCTGAAATTAACATAAAGACATACAATACAATCACTTAGAGCGCTGTAGTCCAGCAAGTGAAAGGCTTGAAGGTTAATACCAGTTGTTTTGGAGTGGTGGATTGTTTGCTCTGATGCTTCACAGGAAGACTTTAGAATAGGCTATCTTGAGTCTCTATTGGTGATTAGCAAGGTGCTGATAACTGAGGACCTGAGGATTCAACTGAGGTTATTTTGCTTGAAAATATCGCACTGTTTTAACAATCCATCACTGTAGAAAGCATTGTATGAAATGAAGGAGAAGATTTTTCTTTTTCTTTAATTGTTGATGTAGTGGCTATTTTCAGTCGCCATTGTTTTCGTCTTTGCCTTAATTCACTTCTATAAATAACCACATCTTAATGACGACAGGAGGCTGCTTAATGCGTTGAGTCGGCTCGTTTATGTTCTCAGACTGAACATTTCACAATAAAGGCTTCACTTTCTGTTCATTTGTCAATTGTACGGTGGCCACACAGGACCAATATAAAGATTGGCAAAGGTCAAAATATACAGCAACAAAGCAACCTCACATATTCATCAACCTCTTCGACATTACACTGAAACACTTCTCTCTGTATTGTAGCAAGTCATACCAATAAAAAACAATAAAACAAACTTATAGTCGGCTTATATCTTTCATCGTGTAACGTGTGGTAAATCTATTCCTCAGCAAAGGATCAAATGATATACCTGGAGACCTTATCAATTTAAAGTAAACTGGTCAGTCTCCTTAAAAACTGCAATTTTTAAAATGATGTGATTTTAGTAACAATATCTATAATTTTCTTGAGTTTTATTTCACCATTCCCTCTATATTATAGGTATATTTAGTTTGTTTTTCAAAGGAAACATCTTTCAGTGGTTCAGGAGATAGGTAATGTTGCTAGGTGACACACACATTTATAAAACCGCAGCTGTAAAAAGAAATCAAGCTCAATATGGAGAGGGGAAAAGCAGAAGGAGCTGTGTGCGCTGTGTGTCTATACCACAGAGCAGGAGGTGCTGCAAGACGAATGTATAACGAGAATAAATAACCACATTTTTGTGGTTGTGACCGCACACTCAGCCCATACAAGCAGATCATCAAGGAACTTTTATTATCGTTGGCACAAGCAATGTGTTTTGTTCTGCAGAGGAGACAAAAAGTGACACACTGTGATACACCTCTTTTCTTTTCTTGGCTCTCTGCAGCCACACGGTCACAAATGGTTAATCAGATGTGACTGCAGAATGAACCTTTCACCTGGGTCCATGTGTGTGCAGCTTGGCAAAAGGCTTCCCATCTCATTGTTTAAGCTGGCTGGATAAATAATTGGTTGGGATGTGCCTCCGGCGTGCCAATCATCCCGCTGACGTGACACAGTGACCCTGCCACCTGGCTGCTGCCGTGCACGGGACTCGACCTGTGCCAGTCACTGGGTCCAAGGCTCATTAGGACACACCAGAGTGTTTAAGTCATCGTAATAGGAAGAAAAGTAGGTTATTTATGTAACTCTAGTTCACAGCTCAGAAGGGAATGAGAGAAAAAATTGTGCTTTTGCTTATTAACACAGAGGGCTTTCTAATCGCAGACATTTTGACTTGTCCATTGCGTATTAGTTGCATTTTTAATGTAAGCAACAACATTAAAATTGTTAATGGCTGACTCCCAATCAAAACTCCCAATCACGATTCCAAAACGACAGAAAAACAAAAGCTTTATGCATATGTAATTTTACCTTTTTTAATTTTTACAGACGAACGCCACCTAAATGAATAATTCCAAAATGTTACTTCCATGGCCTCATTGTGAACATGAGCTACACTCTCTCAAAGCCAGAAACCAGAGAAGTAAGTCTCAAACTTGTTATGTCATCAAGCATAAAGTCTGGAGCTGCTCCATAGACAATGAACAGGAGACTGAATTTGTGGACCCACAGTGAGTTTGTTTTCTTATTTACACCCAAATTAGTTATAGGGGTCATGTTCACTGAAGCGTTCTGTCCCTTCAGCCATTGTATTTTTCAAATTCTTTGCAATGGGAGCACTGCAGAGTTACACTACGCTACAAATACCAGTGTGACAAGGTGGTAAGTGTCTATACTGCGCTGAATGCTGCATGTTTGGCATTTTTTCTGAGCACCATGAGTTTAAAAATGTTCAACTCTGGGTACAATGCTGCACTCATCCCTGTCACTTTTACCCAGCCGTCCTGTAGCAGTGGAGGAGGGGCGGGACAAATACACAAAGACCAGCCATCACCTCTTACATGTACAAGTACTGAACAACAACAATCATGGACGAGAAATACGTTAACATACTGTATCTTATCTTACTATATAATGACGAAAACTCTATCTCTATCTGTGTCTGTGTCTGTTCCACGTTTTTCTCCTCACTGACTTGGTCAGTCCATGTGAAATTTGGCACAGTGGTAGAGGGTCATAGGAGGATGCGAATGAAGCAATATTACATCAATTGGCCAAAGGGGGGCGCTATAGCAACTGATTGAAATTGCAAAATTTGAATGGGCATTTCTCATGCCCCGTATGTC